>NC_141554.1:100788875-100944000 GCF_021556685.1 Rattus norvegicus
AGAAGGCTCAAGATCTTGAGCATCTTTGTACTGGAAGACATGAAGGAGCTGTCCACACACCACCTGGAAATTGCCAATGCCCATTCCATGCTGGATCAAAGCCCTGCAGGCACAGCCACAGAAATCCAGTCCATGGTCCAGGCCGAAGTTTGAGTAGCAGCTGCCAAGGTTTCCAGGGTGTCTGGTCTTAACTTCATCCATGGGGAGGTTCTGCATCTGACTCAAGAGTGCCCTCACCAGGAAGGGAAGGCTATCAGCAAGCTGGGAACAAAGCCCCTTGGAATTACAGATGATGCCATCATGCAAGCTATCGAGTACCTGAATATGAAGTGCCATCTATCCCACCTTAGATTGCCAGCACCTTCAAGTTGCTGACTGAAACAAAAGAACTGTCTTTGTGGTTTCTAAAGATGCTTCTCTTTTGCTGTTTTCATTTTTTGGATTTACCATCTATTTCAAACAAAAAAGAAAAAGGAAAATAGTAAAGAACAAAAAACAAAACAAGATAGGCCCCTTTTTGTGAGAACACCATAGCATCAATAATAGTGTCAGGCCTTGGGCTTCTCCTTGAGCTGGATCCTCCAAAAAACCCAACAAGCAGCTGAAAGAGTCAGATGCAGATATCTACACCCGACCAATGGACAGAAGCTGCTGACCTCTGTGGTTGAGATAGAGAAAAGCTGGAAGAAGCTGAGGAGGAGGGTGACCCCATAGGAGAAGACCAGCAGTCTCAACTAACCTGGACCCCCAAGATCTCTCAGACACTGAGCCATCAACCCGGCAGCATACACCAGCTGATATGAGGCCCCCAACACATACACAGCAGAGGACTCCTGGATCTGGGTTCAGTCAGAGAAGATACACCTAACCCTCAAGAGACTTGAGGCCCCAGGGCGTGGGGGGGTCTAGTGGGGTGGGGGTGGGGGTGAGAACATCATAGAGCAAGAGGGGGTGGAGGTATGGGATGTGGAAGAGTCAGAGGGTGGACTTGGAGGGGATAAAGTCTGGACAGTAAAAAATAAAAGAAATAAAAAGCTTCAAAACAAAACAAAACAAAGCTGAACACAATTCTGAGATGATATCTGTTAGCAGCATGCTATTTCTACCTCCATTGAACTTGTCTGTTTTCTGAAGATAGTTGAAGAAAGAGTGATGGAGCCAATGGCCTGACTTTCTTTCCAAAATAATAGAAATGCCCTAGGGTGGATTTGTAAGAGAAAACAAACTTGGGTTTAAATTATTTTTCATGTTTCAGTTTATCTTAGTCATGATAACTTTTCCTAATTATAGTACATGATAAATACAGCTTTACCGAAAATGAGTTATGATTTTAAATATTCACTTCAAGTTATTTTGAGTAATTTGGTTTTATTAACATTGATTCGTTTCCTTAAAATAAGATGTTACTGCAAATTCATGCTATTCACCTTCTTTGAGACATCTTCATATACTTTCTTTAAACATGTTTAAGTTCAGTGGTTTTGCTCTTTCAGCTAAATTACAGTTCGCTTTACTTGCATAGTTTATGGATGCAAGACTGCATGTTTGTTGTGCTGGTATATTGTCTATGCTATTGGATGTTCCACTATATGTAAAATAGGTCGTTTTGCTTCAAGATCAGCAAATTGTTTCAGAGACAAGACTTGAATGAACAGAGATGATCTGAAATGTTTTTATTAAACCACTACAAAATTTTAAGTTTCCTGTGTGATTTTTATCCCTCAAATTTATTAGAAAAAGCCATTAGTTTAATGTTCTTAATGGTTATCAGCCTTTATTATGAAGTATAAATTTTTTATTTTTAACACCAAGCATTATATTTTACTAGTAGTAACTCATTTTAATGAAGGTTATATTAAATGTGAGCCGCTTTTAAGCCATTGATCATTAAGTCCTCCATTATACATATAGTAAAAATTGTGTATATCAAATTACATGTTTAGTTAAATTAGAGAAAAAATATTTTTTCTAGGAATAGATACGTGTACTTATTTATATTCAGACAGGTAGCAAATAATCTTTATCCTCTTCAATCATTAAAAGGGGACATAAACCCCATAAATCTTTTAGTTATTTAATAGTCTGTAATGGTTTTAGGAAAACCATCAGGAAATGTTGTCATCTCATTAAAATAATTACTGAAAAATCTTGCATAAGACCTTTTGAGTCACTGATTCCCCTTGAAAGCAAGTTATAAATGCTGTTTATTTTATTTTATTACTTTTTAAGCAATTTTTTATTTTATGTATCTAAATTATTTTATATACCTGCAGGCATGTGCACCTTGTATTTACTTGATGGCCTTCAGGATCATTAGAGGGCATCTTATTTCCCGGCTGTAGTGACAGAAGGTTGTGGGTGCTGGGCTCTCTAAGGTCAATCTCATCCCTTCAACCCTGTGCTGTTTTCTTATTGACAGCCATGCTGTGAACACTCCCTGAAGCACACTCCTACTGCCTCGGTATTCTTCTTTACCGTATTCCCTAAAAAAAGCTAAGCTGCCATAAACTGAACCTTTGACATATTTTCCACAAAAACAAAAACAAAAAAAGAACATTTGTTTTTAAATGTTTAGTCATCTCTCCAACTTCTATAAATGGTATTTTTGAAATAATTATTTTATCATTTTATAAATTCATCTAATGAATTTTAATCATACTTAAAGGGACCTCAAAGCAGGTACAAGACATCCCAACACCAAGTTCTCAGCACAAAGGAGATTTATTTGCACCAGAAGGACAAAGGTCAGGGAATAAGAGACAGAGACAGGAGATAGAGGATGAGGGAGAAGGTAAAGGGATATTGGCCTAGGAGGGACACAGGACTGATTCTTGATAGAGAGGAGGCACTTATGGCCCATAGGCAAATGATAATTTATAAGGGGAAAGCAGAAAACTCCTATGCTTGATGAGTTGGTTCATTTTAATTAGACATGTTAATTAAAGTGGCCAAAAGAGGGCTTTTGATTTCTGGACTTTAATACTTTGATAATTGAACCTTGGTAGTCAACTTCCAGAGAAGGAAGTGGCCAAATAAGAGACTAGACTTTGGTGGCTAGCTTTAAGAATGTAATCTAACAGTTTAATGGGCAAGAGAAGTGTACAATGCAAAATCTGTCCATGACATATTTGCCATACTCTGGCCTGTGTTTACCATGCTAACCATTTGAATATTCATCCCTCATCTCTCCCAACATACCAAGATATTAATGTCTATCAGAGTAAGCCTGTTGTTTAGCAGGTTACTTTTTTAATTCTGTTACTTTAGTGAAAGAGAAAACCAGCATTTTCCAAGGGCGACAAAGCTAAACAGAGTTCAGAACAATTCTTGGTACAGGCTTCTCATAAGGTCTTGCTCCAGCATGTGGAAATGAGAACCAAGCCTTCCTAGGAACTGATTGGAACAGTAGAAGGACTCCTGTTGTGTGATGAGCAGAAATGAACACTGAACACTGGCATAAAACATGGACTCTTAAGTAACTTCGTATTTCAGCTGACTTGATTGATATTATTATTCCTGGGGGAGGAGGCCATTAGATTATCGACACAGGAAGTATCTTATGAATTGTGATCAGGAATCATGAACAGACAAGGAAATAGTCTTCTTCTGTTGCAACCATAAATTAATTTTTTTTGTAGTGAATTAGAAGGAAATGAGGTTATTCTACTAATCTTACCCATAGTGCTTAGTGCCTTCCTGAGCAAGTTGAGCATGAGGTTGGTTGGCATACTGTATGGTAGTGGGATTGTCCATGGTGCTTGGGGTGGATCAATATTGTGATCACTGCAATGATTCCCTGTGACCTTTATTTGGCTCAGAAGTCCCTTCAGTATGTCTTTCATCTTGCCCATCTTGGAGCAATCCAGCAGCTTCATATGGCTGATGTTCCCTATCAGACATTTTTGAAATATACAGTTTTTAATATAGAAGGAATTCTGCATTACTTCTTTCTAAAACCATTACCTTTCCCTAGCTAAAATTACATGGGAGGTAAGGCAATTAAGGACCTGCTTTTCTTAGACTCGTGGTGCTGAAAGAAATGATGTAGAAGATAAATCATTACCTTGTTATAGCACCTAATATAAATGCAGAAACCTGGAGCTATGGATTTGCTATTTATGACTGTAGCTATAAGTCACTGTTGTAATTGTTGGAGCTGATTCAGTTGGCTAGTGGCAGGCTTTCATTTTTTTTCCTACACTGATACTATTATCTTCAGAAATATGGTTCCCCCCACCAACATTCAACCTTCACCCTAAAGTTCTTTGCATTTCCGAAGCTAATCTGATTTTTTTGGTCTGGGACCTATTGCTCTAATATGTACCCTTCAATAAGGTAAATAGCCAACGTTTCTCTTAAATTTTGAGGGATCTGCCATCCCATATGTGTTCCTTAGGATTCTTTTAGTTCTTTTGTTTGTTTGTTTCTTGTAACATTTATAAAGGTAGTTTTCAACTGCCCAGTCACAAAGTACATATTATTTCAAAGGTAATTTTCAACTGCCCAGTCACAAAGTACATATTATTTCAATTTTGTTTAGAGTGGTAATGATTTTGCCAATGCTTCTTTTCCCTAGTAGTCCTGTTTATGACCCAAAACATGTAGCGAAAGATACTTATTTTGAGAAGGTATCTTCAACTATTTACCAGGATAGCCATTGTAATAAAGAAGTCTGGAAACAGGAGGGTGGTGAGATGGTAGGCCATTAGCCGTGCTAAGATAGTACCCAAACCCAGTTAGTTTTCCATAAGCCTCAGTTAATGGAGGTGCAGCAATTTATGGGCAAATCAGTGTGAGGTTCTAATAGCGACACTGACTCTCCAGTATCAGATTATTTGTGTTAGCTACGTGGTTTTTGTATTGTCTGGTTCAGATTTTATTAGAGAATGTCTTGTTCCAATTTGTTATTTTGCCAAAGCCATTCATGCCAGACCATGTCATCTAGCATGCTAGCAAAAGTACTTGTCACGGTTGGGGATTTAGCTCAGTGGTAGAGCGCTTGCCTAGGAAGCGCAAGGCCCTGGGTTCAGTCCCCAGCTCCGAAAAAAAGAACCGAAAAAAAGAACCGAAAAAAAAAAAAAAGTACTTGTCACGCTAGGGGTTAAACATCAATCACTAATCAAATTAGTATTATATTGTCTGAAAAGGAAGTAGAAAGTGTGGGCCACAGTTTATTGATCTGGCTCTACTGCTTGTGAACGTGGCTTTGGATTCTGCTCCTGCAAAGTTTTTTTCTTTTTTTTTTCTTTGGTTCTTTTTTTTTTTTTTGGAGCTGGGGACCGAACCCAGGGCCTTGCACTTCCTAGGCAAGCGCTCTACCACTGAGCTAAATCCCCAACCCCAGATTCTGCTCCTGCAAATGTGGTAAGCTTTTTAGGTCCTAGTCAGCAGAGTGACTTGAAACTTAGTGCATGGAATATTCCATCAGGTAAAAGATTACATTGCTTTACCATTCATGTTTAATATATAGGTCTGTTTTAACACATGATTCATAGAATTATGGTATTTCAAGTTGTGAATATGCAAACAAGGATTACACTGCTAACATGGAGTATATGCCAGATATTATAGATATGCATATTTTGTAGAGGGAGGAGAAACAGGGAATACTATACCCTCATATTATGATAAGGTAGTCTGTAAAGGAGTCTGTCCTTAGCAACAAGCTATCATTTGAATCTTATTAAAAGATTATTAAAATCATCTAGAGAGATGATTTACAGGTTCAGTACACTGGCTCTTCTAGAATATCCATGTTCAATTCCCAGAACTCACATGGTAGCTCACAACCATCTGTGTATCTCTAGTCCCAGAGCATCCAATGCCCACTTCTGCCTTTCTCTGACACCACGAGCATATGGTGCATAGACATACATGCAGAACAAACATACATTCATACAATAAATAAATAAAAAATAAACATGGTTCCTGTTTTTAAAAAAAGTTCAGAGCATCCCTTCACAAGAACACAAACAATACAAAAATGGTGGATAAAAACACAGTAACCACAATAACAACAAATTAAATAAATGCAGGTTATTGTAACTTTTATCTGAGATTCATATTTTCTATAGAAAATAGGCTGTGGGTGTCTGTCTCTGTCTCTGTCAGCCGCTGGGTGGAGTCTCTCAGAGGGCAGCATGCTTCTGTCGCTTTCTTGATCTTGATCAGATTTATATCTGATATCCTAAGGCAGAATCTACATTTTCTCTTAAGAAAAGCAGCTTACATAGTAACTGGACAGGATGGAACCTTATAGATAATGCCATTTGAAATGGATAAATTCAAAAGATTAATGAAAGGATAGGCATCAAAAGTTAATACAAAATTATGCAAAGACTGTAAGGGAGGTTGAAGTGAAAGTCTCCCTTTCAACACACATCAATTTTTCTTCTTAAAATTATGAATGCATTTGTTGTTATGGATTATTTTTTCATATTTACAGGCTATATGTTGTTTCTGCCTACACTGTAAATTTAGTGAGATGCTAAATGTTTATATCACATGATTAAATATATGCTGAAGATATAGGGTAATGTTGTCTCCCATTTAGAACCCACAGTAAAGATTAATATTGATTTTTAAATTAAGTGTGTAGAAGGGCTGTAGGAAATAGTTATTTCACATTCCTAACAGTTTGTACATTAAATAAAACTAATTGTATTCCTTTGTAGTGTCAGTATCCACTCCATAGTACACCATGAGATACACTTTTTACTTCAACCAGGACAAAACCACCATAAGTCAGCCAACCTTGCTCCCTAGTTACTTTCCATTTTAAAAGCTCAGCCTCCCTTTCTGAATCTAACAAATAAGCAAACAAGACAGCACAGCAAAGAACAGATTAATCTTCCTAGCGGATACAAAAAAATATATAAATGAAATCAATGAAGTAACAACAGAAAGGAAACCAATGTAAGAGTAAACCAAAGACCATAATAATGTGTGTGAATTAAGTTATACACATAACCAATATATACAAAGATAAATCACTTTGAGTACAGTTTATTATGTAACATTAAATATTCCCTGAAATTAGAGATCACTGGGTGCTATCCTTTTAATCTCTTGGCTTTTATAATAATCACTACAACCTGAGTTGTTTGAAAGAGTAAAACTATAGTCTTTCACAGTCAAAGCAGACGGAGGTTCCATTGAGCTTCTTCCAAGACCCCAGATGAGGCTCTTTCTTGTCTGGTTCAATTCCTAGATTTCTTTGGTTTGTTTGCTTCTGACTTCACATGGTTTCTTTATCTTTGGACCACTTGTCTATCTTTTGTGAGGACATTTTAATTGGGCTAGGGTTTACTCTGATCTTGTAGAATTATTATTGCGATCCCTATTTTATAACTAGAAACACCCTGTTTTCAACTAAAGTTCTATTCTGAGTTTCTGAGTGGGTAATGTTTAATTCACCATTATTATGCAAAGGGATATTAGCCTTAAATTACTGAAACATCAAAACAAAAGCTCAATTAATTTCAGGAAATGGCATTACCTATCTTAGAAAAAGTGGAAAACATAATTTTTTTTGCTTTAAGCCTTCTTTATGAAATTGTATTTGTCTGCATTCGTTCTCCTTATTTAAAACAAAACAAAAAATGAAAACAAAAACCTTTGTTTCATAGTTAGAAATTATGAGAGCTAGAGTTTTATATGGTTGAGTTACACTGGAATGCTAGCTACAAGATTGGATTTCTGTACTGTAGGCTCTCACTTTCCTTTCTAAGTCAGTGTACTTGCATTGCACCTCAGTTGCTACATATGCAAATGAGATGGAAAGCTTCCACTATAAACCTACCTGTTCAATGTTCTCCTTTGCTTATTTTCAATCTTATTTTTGTGGGTTTCAGAATTAACTTAGTATCTAGGAATTATTTTATGAAGGTAGGTGACTCTTTACAGATTTAGGGACATTTTGAGCCATTGAGTATGTATTTTAATTCTTAACACAAATAATTTTTAAAAATTTCTTTTGATGTGTATGAATATTTGCTTGAATGCATATATGTGCACAGTGTGTGTGCCTGGTGCAAGTAGAAGCCAAAGAGGGTTTCAGATCCCTGGAACTAGAGTTACATAAGATTGTGAGCTCCCATGAAGGTAGTGGGAACCAGAAGCTGGGTACTTTGACAAGTGAGGGAGCAAGTGTTACTTGCTGTGCCATTCCCTAAACTTCAAGTTTTTTTTTTTATGTTTTTAGACAAGGTTCCATTGTGATGCCCTAGCTGGTCTGTAAATCATTATGTAGATAAGGTTAGCTTCAAACTCACAGAGAAAATCCACCATGTGCCACCATGCTGGTACCCATTCCTAAGACATTTTATTAAATGGTGAAGAAAGAAGATTCTTATATGTTTGCATAATTATGAATTGAACCTGATGGTCAAAAGAACCCAGGTATTTGTCTTCTCATTACCGTTTCCCATGCTTACCAAAGATTATAATAGTTTTCTTTGTGTTCAGGATCTAGTTTCTTTTTTAAAAAATACCATACACACAGTTATTACTATAAGTTATTACTATAAGTATTTAATGAATCAATAATTTCAAATTTATTATTTAGTTATTCAGGTGATTAAATGCCAAGAAAGTAATTCAGTGATATTATTTTCTGCTAAAGGCAGTTGTTGAAAAATTTCTTTTATCAGCTACAGTTACCTTGCCATATCACAAATCTTTTAGTGTGTATTCCACCATCACATACATTCTATAATAATTTCATGTTCATATGTCTGCTTTCCTAATTTGAATTTTATTGTCTTCTGGGGAAGGGATCCACTTGCATTCTTCTTTGTTTCATGATAGTTGATACTCTGTAATTTTATATACAAAAATGCGTGATTTGTTGTGTATATCGACCCACCATCAATAAGATGCCTGCTTCTCAAGTAGGGAGAAAGGATTTTCATTACTCTGACACTGTCTTGTGCCCATGCATTTTTAGCTGTAATTAGAGTAAAAGAATAAAGATAACGACTTCTACATAGTAGTGGAATGTGTTTGTTTGAACTGTATTAATAAGTTACCAACATGATTGCCTGCTTTACACAATAGATTTGGTTTCTGTGAGTGTGTGTGTGGTTTTTCATGGCAGGGTTTCTATATGTAGCCTGGGTTGACCTTGAACTCATTATGTAGACCAGTCTGGCCTTGAACTCAGGAAACCACTTGCTACTGCCTCCTGAGTGCTGGGATGAAAGGCCTATGCCTCCACCAAGCCCAATAGTCCTTTTACAGTTTCACAGGCACTGAATGAAATGCAAGGTTTATAACTCTTATTTAATACACTAAAAATCCATGTACTTGCCCGGAAACCGGGAAAGGGAATAACACTTGAAATGTATATAAGAAATACTCAAGTTAATAAAAAAAAAATCCATGTACTTTAGCAATAATAGAAATCCAAGTCTGTCATAATATGTTGTATTAGTGTGTGATTTAGATTGAATAGTAATTTACTTACAGACTTGTATTTATATACCCCTACTAAAGTTTATAAAAGGAAACAGTGCCTCCTGGGAAATAACCAATGAGTTTGGAATATTTCTCCCCACTAAAACCTTTGTAGGATACATAGATATTTGGCAATATATTTCATGAAGAGTCAAAGAAATTTGAAGAAATAAAGCCTTGTCAGAAAAGTTTCTCAATACACGACCCGATTTTGAAGAATAGTAAAAAAAGGTGTAAGAACTGGAAGGTGGAAGATTATGTGAAATACTGGTCATGACTTGGTTGCTGTGCTCATGTACTCATATTACGTGTCGTTACCTGCCTAAGAACAGTAGAACAACCCATTCAGAATTGTAGCATGATGGGTAAGTGGCACAAAAGTCCTAACTCCTTGCTGAGAAGCTATTCAGTTTATGGCAGTAAGGGAATGGAGAGTCACTTTTCTTCATTGGTTTAACCTCAGCTAGGTTATCCATGTTTCAGTGGATTGCCTCATACTCATACACTCATAGCCATCACTAATTGCAATCAGTGCGATATAACATTTAAAAGAGAAAACAGGAAGATTTGAGGGAAAATGTTGTGGGAGAAGATGGAGGAGGGAAGTGGGTCAGTATGATCAAAACATATTGTATACATGCATGACATTCTAAAAGAAAATTAAACATATTTTAGAGGATAACATGATATAATGATGACTGCATAGAATGCTTCTCATAGTTGTTATTGAATTAGCCTTGTACTCGAGGGATATGTTAGCACATTTGTAAAGTTTTCTCCTGATTTGCTTAGTTATCAGCAAAATCCAAGGCAAAATGTCTTTGTTCACTTCCTGTGACTATAACATCCTTAGTAAATGATATCACATATGTGAGAAGAGGGAAAATAAATCCTTTCAAGTATACAAATGTGCAATTGTTGTTGTTATCTCTGGCATATTTTTTTCTTCATAGTTTCTTTCATGTAGATTTAAGCATGTTTTTTAGCATATTAACAAATATACATTTAACATAATTGTAATGAAAGTAGCTGAATTTTAACAGCAGTACAAATTGGAATACGATTATTTTCTCAATTATGAGTGTTAATAACTGTTTAAACAGCCTGTATTAAACTTTTTAAAAGCTCAGCAACACAGCCAATGCTACTTAGAGAATTAATAGGTACAGGTCAATATCTTAGAACACTTTACGGGGAGTTACCTATAAAAATGGAATAATTAAGGCAAAGTTTTATGATGTAGAAATGGAAACAAGACTTAAAATGTTAGTAAGGTTCAGAAGGCAGCCTTACTAGAATAGAATTACTAAAGCGGGTTTTAATATTGATATCTTGTTTGCTTTAATTCCTAGTACATGACTTGGTTTAGAATACCAGTAGTAGTTTGTTTATATACAGAAAAGAAAATGCTGCAGTCATCTCCGCTATGCCAACCAATATGTCTTCTGTTCAAATTTTGGTTAACTCAATATCAAACACATACAGGTTAATTTGACAAAACTACTTTAAATATTAAGAGGCTTTAAAATTTTAATAATGAACCGTTAGGTTAAAATGCAATTTTTGCTTAGGCACACTCAGCAGCATAACTTATAATTGAAGGAAAATAGATCCTTGTGTCCTATATTGTTTATTTTTATTTTATTATTAACTTGAGTATTTCTTATTTACATTTCGAATGTTATTCCCTTTCCCGGTTTCCAGGCAAACATCCCCCTAATCCCTCCCCCTCCCCTTCTTTATGGGTGTTCCCCTCCCCATCCTCCCCCCAATGCTGCCCTCCCCCCACCAGTCTAGTTCACTGGGGGTTCAGTCTTATCAGGACCCAGGGCTTCCCCTTCCACTGGTGCTCTTACTAGGATATTCATTGCTACCTATGAGGTCAGAGTCCAGGGTCAGTCCATGTATAGTCTTTAGGTAGTGGCTTAGTCCCTGGAAGCTCTGGTTGCTTGGTATTGTTGTACATATGGGGTCTCGAGCCCCTTCAAGCTCTTCCAGTTCTTTCTCTGATTCCTTCAACAGGGGTCCTATTCTCAGTTCAGTGGTTTGCTGCTGGCATTCGCCTCTGTATTTGCTGTATTCTGGCTGTGTCTCTCAGGGGCGATCTACATCCGGCTCCTGTCGGTCTGCACTTCTTTGCTTCATCCATTTGTCTAATTGGGTGGCTGTATATGTGTGGGCCACATGTGGGGCAGGATCTGTGTCTGTTTTAATCTTTGCCTCTCTATTCCCTGCCAAGGGTATTGTTGTTCCCCTTTTAAAGAAGGAGTGAAGCATTCACATTTTGATCATCTGTCTTGAGTTTCATTGGTTCTAGCCATCTAGGGTAATTCAAGCATTTGGGCTAATAGCCACTTATCAATGAGTGCATACCATGTGTGTTTTTCTGTGATTGGGTTACCTCACTCAAGGTGATATTTTCCAGTTTCAACCATTTGCCTACGAATTTCATAAACTCGTTTTTGATAGCTGAGTAATATTCCATTGTGTAGATGTACCACATTTTCTGTATCCATTCCTCTGTTGAGGGGCATCTGGGTTCTTTCCAGCTTCTGGCTAGTATAAATAAGGCTGCTATGAACATAGTGGAGCACGTGTCTTTTTTATATGTTGGGGCATCTTGTGGGTATATGCCCAAGAGAGGTATAGCTGGATCCTCAGGGAGTTCAATGTCCAATTTTCTGAGGAACCTCCAGACTGATTTCCAGAATGTTTGTACCAGTCTGCAATCCCATCAATAATGGAGGAGTGTTCCTCTTTCTCCACATCCTCGCCAGCATTTATTGTCACCTGAGTTTTTGATCTTAGCCATTCTCACTGGTGTGAGGTGAAATCTCATGGTTGTTTTGACTTGCATTTCCCTTATGACTAAAGATGTTGAACATTTCTTTAGGTGTTTCTCAGCCATTCGGCATTCCTCAGCTGTGAATTCTTTGTTTAGCTCTGAACCCCATTTTTTTTTGACTTTTTCTTAAATGATTTTTAATGAAAAATTTCCAACATACAGAAAAGTTGAGAGAATATTACAGAGAACACTGATGTACTCACCACCTAGACTGGGCAGGTAGGAGTTTCCTATCCTTGTTTCATTTCATATCATTTGTCTATCTTATATTTTTATATTTTGGACACCTGTTGACGCAAATTGCTTAGGCTCTAAACATCTGAGCACACCCCTTTCTCCAATCTTGGTTACATTTGTCATCCTCTATTGCTTGATACCTTTTTTATTTTGAGATGTGGTCTCTTAATTAACCTGGAGCTTGGCAGGTTGGCTGGCCAGCTAACTCCTTGGATTGCCTCTCTCTGGATCCTGTCACAAACTCTTGAGTTTATAGGGACTCCACCACATCTGGCTTTGACAGACGTTGTGGGGACCTGAACTCAGGTCCTCCTGCCTGCACCAAGGCTTTTTATGCACTGAGCTGCGTCCCCAGTCTACAGTACACTCTTTTACATCTGGTTTTTCTCCTGACTCAGCACAATGTCTGTGAGGTTCTTCCATGGTCATAAATTTGATGTATTGCTATCAGTCTTTCACTGGACTGAGAACTTTTACTTTATCTCCTTTCCTTCTTAGACATATCTTAGACATTTTAATAGGGTTATTTGTTTCCCTGCAGTCTAACTTCTTGAGTTCTTTGTATATTTTGGATATAAGGCCTCTATCTGTTGTAGGATTGGTAAAGATCTTTTCCCAATCTGTTAGTTGCCGTTTGGTCCTAACCACAGTGTCCTTTGCCTTACAGAAGCTTTGCAGTTTTATGAGATCCCATTTGTCGATTCTTGATCTTAGAGCATAAGCCATTGGTGTTTTGTTCAGGAAATTTTTTCCAGTGCCCATGTATTCGAGATGCTGCCCTAGTTTTTCTTCTATTAGTTTGAGTGTATCTGGTTTGATGTGGAGGTCCTTGATCCACTTGGACTTAAGCTTTGTACAGGGTGATAAGCATGGATGGATCTGCATTCTTCTACATGTTGCCCTCCAGTTGAACCAGCACCATTTGCTGAAAATGCTATCTTTTTTCCACTGGATGGTTTTGGCTCCTTTGTCAAAAATCAAGTGACCATAGGTGTGTGGGTTCATTTCTGGGTCTTCAATTCTATTCCATTGGTCTATCTGTCTGTCTCTGTACCAATACCATGCAGTGTTTTTCACTATTGCTCTGTAATATTGCTTGAGTTCAGGGATACTGATTCCCCCTGAAGTCCTTTTATTGTTGAGAATAGTTTTAGCTCTCCTGGGTTTTTTGTTATTCCAGATGAATTTGCAAATTGTTCTGTCTAACTCTTTGAAGAATTGGATTGGTATTTTGATGGGGATTGCATCGAATCTGTAGATTGCTTTTGGTAAAATGTCCATTTTTACTATATTAATCCTGCCAATTCATGAGCATGGGAGATCTTTCCATCTTCTGAGGTCTTCTTCAATTTCTTTCTTCAGAGTCTTGAAGTTCTTATTGTGCAGATCTTTTACTTGCTTGGTTAAAGTCACACCGAGGTACTTTATATTGTTTGGGTCTATTATGAAGGGTGTCGTTTCCCTAATTTCTTTCTCGGCTTGTTTCTCTTTTTGTAGAGGAAGGCTACCGATTTATTTGAGTTAATTTTATACCCAGCCACTTTGCTGAAGTTGTTTATCAGCTTTAGTAGTTCTCTGGTGGAACTTTTGGGATCACTTAAATATACTATCATATCATCTGCAAATAGTGATATTTTGACTTCTTCTTTTCCAATCTGTATCCTCTTGATTTCCTTTTGTTGTCTGATTGCTCTGGCTAGAACTTCAAGAACTGTATTGAATAAGTAGGGAGAGAGTGGGCAGCCTTGTTTAGTCCCTGATTTTAGTGCGATTGCTTCAAGTTTCTCTCCATTTAGTTTAATGTTAGCAACTGTTTTGCTGTATATGGCTTTTACTATGTTTAGGTATGGGCCTTGAATTCCTATTCTTTCCAGGACTTTTATCATGAAGGGGTGTTGAATTTTGTCAAATGCTTTCTCAGCATCTAATTAAATGATCATGTGGTTTTGTTCTTTCAGTTTGTTTATATAATAGATCACGTTGATGGTTTTCCTTATATTAAACCATCCCTGCATGCCTGGGATGAAGCCTACTTGATCATTGTGGATGATTGTTTTGATGTGCTCTTGGATTCGGTTTTCCAGAATTTTATTTTCGCGTCGATAGTCATAAGGGAAATTGGTCTGAAGTTCTCTTTCTTTGTTGGGTCTTTGTGTGGTTTAGGTATAAGAGTACTTGTGGCTTCATAGAAGGAATTCGGTAGTGCTCCATCTGTTTCAATTTTGTGGAATAGTTTGGATAGTATTCGTATGAGGTCTTCTATGAAGGTCTGATAGAATTCTGCACTAAACCCATCTGGACCTGGGCTCTTTTTGGTTGGGAGATCTTTAATGACTGCTTCTATTTCCTTAGGAGTTATGCGGTTGTTTACCTGGTTTATCTGTTCCTGTTTTAACTTTGGTACCTGATATCTGTCGAGGAAATTGTCCATTTCCTGCAGATTTTCAAGTTTTGTTGAATATAGGCTTTCATAGTAAGATCTGATGATTTTTTGAATTTCCTCTGAATCTGTAGTTATGTCTCCCTTTTCATTCCTGATTTTGTTAATTTGGAAACACTCTCTGTGTCCTCTCATTAGTCTGGCTAAGGGTTTATCTATCTAGTTGATTTTCTCAAAGAACCACCTTTGGTTCTGTTGATTCTTTCTATGGTCCTTTTTGTTTATACTTGGCTGATTTCAACTCTGAGTTTCATTATTTCCTGTCTTCTACCCCTCCTGGGTGTATTTACTTCTTTTTGTTCTAGAGCTTTTAGATGTTCTGTCAAGCTGATGACATATGCTCACTCCTGTTTCTGCAGGCACTCAGAGTTATTAGTTTTCCTCTTAGCACAGCTTTCATTGTGTCCCATAGTTTGGGTATGATGTACCTTCATTTTCATTAAGTTCTAAAAAGTCTTTAATTTCTTTCTTTATTTCTTCCTTGACCATGTTATTGTTGAGTAGAGCATTGTTCAACTTCAACGTATATGTGGGCGTTCTTCCCTTATTGTTATTGAAGACCAGCTTTAGGCTGTGGTGGTCTGATAGCACGCATGGGATTATTTCTGTCTTTCTGTACCTGTTGAGGCCCGTTTTTTGACCAATTATATGGTCAATTTTGGAGAAAGTACCACGAGAAGCTGAGAAGAAGGTATATCCTTTTGCTTTAGGATAGAATGTCTATAAATATCTGTTAAGTCCATTTGGCTCATGACTTCTCTTAGTCTGTCTACGTCTCTGTTTAATTTCTGTTTCCATGATCTTTCCATTGGTGAGAGTGGGGTGTTGAAATCTCCTACTATTATTGTGTGAGGTGCAATGTGTGTTTTGAGCTTTAGTTAGGTTTCTTTAACATATGTAGGTCCCCTTGTATTTCGGCATAGATATTAAGATTGAGAGTTCATCTTGGTGGATTTTTCCTTTGATGAATATGAAGTGTCCTTCCTTATCTTTTTTGATGACTTTTAGTTGAAAATTGATTTTATTTGATATTAGAATGGCTACTCCAGCTTGCTTCTTCTGACCATTTGCTTGGAAAGTTGATTTCCAGCCTTTCACTCTGAGGTAGTGTCTGTCTTTGTCTCTGAGGTGTGTTTCCTGTAGGCAGCAGAATGCAGTGTCCTCGTTGCGTATCCAATTTGTTAATCTATGTCTTTTTATTGGGGTGTTGAGGCCATTGATGTTGAGAGATATTAAGGAATAGTGATTATTGCTTCCTGTTATATTCATATTTGGATGTGAGGTTATGTTTGTGTCTTCTATATCCAGGGTTGTTTCCATGTGTTCTTTCTTGATTGCTTCTATTTCCATTTTTAATTCCTTCAATTGTTTGAATGTGTTTTCCTGGAATTGTTTCAGGGATTTTTGTGATTCCACTCTATTGACTTCTACTTGTTTATTTATGTTTTCCTGGAATTCTTTCAGGGATTTTTGTGATTCCTCTCTGTAGGCTTCTACTTGTTTATTTATGTTTTCATGTGTTTCTCTAAGGGAGTTCTTCACGTCTTTCATGAAGTCCTCCAGCATCATGATCAAATATGATTTTGAAACTAGATCTTGCTTTTCTGGTGTGTTTGGATATTCTGTGTTTGCTTTGGTGGGAGAATTGGGCTCCGATGATGCCATGTAGTCTTGGTTTCTGTTGCTTGGGTTCCTGCGCTTGCCTCTTGCCATCAGATTATCTCTAGTGTTACTTTGTTCTGCTATTTCTGACAGTGGCTAGACTGTCCTATAAGCCTGTGTGTCAGGAGTGCTGTATACCTGTTTTCCTGTTTTCTTTCAGCCAGTTATGGGGACAGAGAGTTCTGCTTTCGGGCGTGTAGTTTTTCCGATCTACAGGTCTTCAGCTGTTCCTGTGGGCCTGTGTCTTGAGTTCACCAGGCAGGTCGCTTGGAGCTGGAAGGTTTGTCTTACCTGTGGCCGCTAGGCTCAAGTTTCCTCATGGGGTGTTGCTTATGAGCTCTCAGCGGCGGCAGCAACCAGGAAGATCTGCGCCGCCCTTTCCGGGAGCATATGTGCTCCAGAGTTCCAGATGGCATTTGGTGTTTTCCTCTGGAGTCAGAGGTGTGGGCAGAGTGTAGTCTCTTCTGGTTTCCCAGGCATGTCTGCCTCTCTGAAGGTTTAGCTCTCCCTCCCAGGAGATTTGGGTGCAGAGAACTGTTTATTCGGTCGTTCCCTTCAGGTTCCGGCGGTGTCTCAGACGCAGTGGATTTCCTGCTCCTGTGCCCTTATCCAAGGGAACCCAGTGGCCGTATACAGTTTCCTCTTGGGCCAGGGGTGTGGGCAGGGATGGGCAGTGTTGGTGTTCTCTTCTGCTCTGCAGTCTCAGGAGTGCCCACCTGTCTCGACGGTGAGCTCTCCCTATATTGATTTTAAAAAGAATTAGGGACACACAATGTTGATGAAGTTTTTGAAGTGTTCTTTTAATGTGTGAACTACACTATGCATTAAGTTAAATAATGACTCTTTTGTTTACATTTACTTTATTTTTACATGACATATGGATCATGTAAAAATCCATAAAGGACATATTTTTTCAGTTAAGTGATATATGGATGTATATATAATAACCATCTAAATTTGTTAGAAAATGTGGTTCATCCACAAAAGTCTGGTCCTTGTGAGTGTATGTACTGTGTATGGAAGAGTTGTAGGTAGCAAAATATTGCAAGACTGCATCTTTTACCTGACATATGATGATGCATTTGTTATTGAAAGGAAGGAGGTCAGCATCTTAATTCTAATCCTGGATAATTTCATTTCATGGTTCTTTTAAAATGACCAATACTGTACAACACAATTGAATAAATTTTAATAAAACATGGAGGATCTCCCTGAATGAATTTTCTTTCCTATCTGGAGCCAAGGTCATTATGCTTCTACATAGACCTACAGTAAGAATACTAGTTTGCAGCTTTCCTATATCCTACTGTGCTAGGAAGGTATATTGTACTTTGGAAATGCCCTGGAGGCTCTCCCCTAGGCATATCTATCATCTCAGCTACACGTTTGATAGGAGCTGGATAGCTGACAATTCACAATTAAGATGACTGCTAACACCTAGGACAGCCAAGTATTCTGTGTGGTTTGTTTTTTTTCTGTCATAGTTTTAACATGAGTGTTCACACAGGCTGACACATACAATCACATACATACACTCAGACACTCATTTTTTCACTCATAAACATTCTATGATTATATAGACATATGTACCCTAACAGACTCTCACATGGGATGCATACTTATTCATACACATGCATTTAAGCTCAAACATGTTCACACATAGGGTTTCACACACTCATTAGAACTCAACACTTACACACTAACTCTCGCACACATCAAGTCATTTACACATGAAGTCATTTACACATACATTCCCACATTCGTATTCCCATAACTCTAGCACACACACTGACACACACACCCACGTGCTAACATATTTGTACGTATACATGTATGTTATACATACTCAGTCACAGTCTCAGAGATGCATAGGTGGTCACAATTTTACACATGTTCACAGTTTCACACTTATACTAAGAAATATAGTCACATTCACACACTTCTACACTCATATGAACACTTTTTTGACATTTTTGTTTTGTTTTTTTTATTGGATATTTTATGAATTTACATTTCAAATGCTATCCCCTTTTCCTCCTCTCCCATGCCCTCTACCTGCTACCCGTGCTTTTATGAAAGTTCTCGCTTCCACCTACCCACTTCCCCCTCAATGCCCTGTCATTACCCTACCCTGGGGAAATGAGCCTTCACAGGACCAAGGGCTCTCCTCCCATTGATGCCAGAAAATGCCATACTCTGCTACATATGCGGCTGGAGCCATGGGTCCCTCCATGTGTACTCATTGGTTGGTGGTTTAGTCCCTGGGAGCTCTGGGGGGTTCTGGTTGGTTGAGAGTGTTGTTCTTCCAGTGGGGATGCAAACTCCTTCAGCTCCTTAATTTCTTTCTCTAACCCCATAGGGGTCCCTGTGCTCTGTCCCATGGTTAGCTGCAAGCATCCTCATCTGTATCAGTAAGGCTCTGGGAAAGCATCTCAGGAGACACCCATATCAGGCTCCTGTCAGGAAGAACTTCTTGGCATCAGCAATAGTGTCTGGGTTGGGTGGCTGCATGTGGGATGGATCCCCAGGTGGGCCAGTGTCTTGTTTGTTGAGAGAAGATCCATATGCACTAGTCAACAGTAGTTGCTGAGTAATTCTAGATGTTTTACTAATGGTAGATAATGAAGAGTTAATTCAGGAGATTGTTCACTTATCATCAACTCTATAGCGTATAGCCTTTCCCATCAGACAGTTTCAATCTGAAAAACTTGTATTGAGATTTAATTGATATATGCAAAATGGAAAAGACAGTAGGAAGTTATTGTTTTCTTTTATATGTAAACACCTAATGGTGAAGTAGTTTAGTATCCTATAACATAGATATGAATTTAAAGCTTTCTTTCATTCCAAATCAGCCTACATCTCAATGTTAAATATGTTCTGTAAAATCCAACTTCTTATAATATTCAGACTGCTTCCAATTTCCCCGTTTTGGGACCTATATCCCTTGGTTCTGAATAGAAGTCCAGTGCAGTATGTTTAGTATTGTACTGAACCGTCTTTACTGTTAAGCTACCTAATTAGCTTAAGACCCATTCTCAAATTAGTTTTTTCAGTATTCATTTATGAAAAGGTACTGAAGTATAGTAAACAGATTTTCAAAAATTTATGTTATAAATTTCCCCATGTGAATTAATAATTTTCAAAAATAAAAGAATACCTTTTTGAGCTAAATTCAGATCTAAATCTGGATTAGACAGTAATAGATTTTTATTTCATAAAAAATGTTTAAGAAGTCTGTAGTGTTTTGGAGCCCAGTATTATGAACATTGATTAAAATAGCATAATGCTTTTAAAATGAGGAGACATCAACCCTGGGAGGGTCTAAATTAGAAAATATTCCATTAGTCTACTTGTACAACTTTATTTTCTCCTGAGAACAGTATAGAGGATGTATTATGGTGAGTTGTTGGGCTTTTATTAATTTGCTCATCTACTATAATTTTTTAAATTTCTAATTGACAGATACTATTTTTATATAGTTATAGGGTAGGCTTTGACATTTTAATACATGTATGTAATGTGTAATGATCAGATCAGAGTAATTGAAACATAAATCATTCTAAACACTTATCAAAATTTTTTATGCTATGGACATTAAAAATTATCTCCATTAGCTATTATGAAATATATAATTAATCGCCACTAATTATTCTCTTTTTTGTTGTTGAACATTGGAAATCATTCATCATATTGTCTGCTAGTTGAATGTATTATTTTTGAATTATTAACAAGTAATAATGATTCACATGTTGTTTATATTATGCACTTTCATGACTTTTTTTTCTTCCAAATGATCCTGGTTGTCAAAAATGTACTGTTGTAGAATATGATTTTGAAGAGCAAGAAACAATTCCACATAGATTAATATTTCCAACCTGTGACTATATACTTTTGAGCCATCAATATGAAGGGTACTAAGAAAATATGAATTACCAAACAGTTCTCTGCAGATTCAAGAACATGTTAGTTGCATACTGTGAGCATTTGTAATTTAAGTGTGATGCTGGGATTTTCAGTTTGTGAGCTTACAACAGACTTGAATTTCTATGAAATTATTTAATTGTTATTTTTAATTTTTATTCTTGAATTATCTTTTATTTTGGACAGTTTGTTTATCTCATCACTGTTTTGAACCTTACCCTGTGTGTATGATTTGGAGTCATCTTTGACAGTATATAACAACTTTTTTTAATTAATCATTTTATTTGTTTATATTTTCAATGTTATGCCCATTCCCACTCCCCTCTCAACAAACCCTGCAACCCATGCCCCTCCCCTTTTCTCTAAACTGTGATTCATCTTATTTGCCCTTCCTTTCATTTTTATCTCTCAAGAGCTTTTACATTTCATTATTGAACTTTAATACAGACCTTAGTCCTTTTCAGAAGAGATATTGACAGAGAAAGAGGTTGGTCACACCAAAACAAGAGGTCACTGAATTTATTGGAAACTCAGTATAATCAATGAAAATAAGGCAAACCATAAAGAGATAATTAAGTAAGGATGTTTAGCTGAAAGTGATGTAATATGACAGTTTGCAAAATTCTCACTGTGTAAAGACATCTGATAAACCAACAAGGACTGTTATTCCCATATTAAAAGCCAGTATTACACAATCTCCATATACTTCTTAATATACTTTCTATCAGACCAAATATCAATGAATGCTGTACTTTTGAAAATTAATTTTAAATATTTGTATTTGCCAGTGTTTTCATAATCACATGCAGTAAGAAAGAAAAGTAGGGTTTTTCTTTCTGTGTGTTTTATTTTTATATTGTGGATCATGGATAGGTGGATATACAGGGTACTGTTATGACCCCCCTGCTGTATTATTTCAAGTATAGTCAATAGAATACTATGCAAACAAAACTGTATTTTTAGGTATCTCTAATGTATCTAATAGTATGATAGAACACAAAATACATAAAAAGAAGATGCCTTACAGATTTTGATTTGTGCATTCGAGGTATAAATTACATTTGAAATGAAAAAAAATATAAAAAGTGGTTCAACTAATTGTTTTGGGGCAGTATTGGGGATTGAATATTATATATTGACCTATATTGTCAATCTCCCCTCCTTTTTTTCTTCTCTTTCTCCCTCCCTTTGTTTATTTTTTGAGACAGAATCAACCTAATTGCCTATATTTTCTTTAACTTGATTTCATATTCTAGCCCAGGCTGGCCTTGAACTTGGGATCCTTTGGATTCAACCTTTTCTGAGTAGCATGGATTTTAGGCCTATTGTAGCAGCAGGCCTGGCTTAATTGATGAAGTTTTACATTAGTTGCTGATAATGAACTTGAATAGGAGGAAAACAGCAATTGAAATGTGCTAGATTCTGATTGTTTTTTACTATGTGATAAGGATATGAGAAATGAATATCTATGATGGACAGGTTTATGAATAAGTGATGTGGGTACTGTAAATATGTACAGTTTACAGCATTTAAAATACAGCGAATAAAAATGTATTTAACCATATGTATTCAGAAAAAAATAAATACTCTCCACAGTTTATTCTCCAGTTTTAAGTAGAGATATTTAAAATAAACATAGAGATTAACACAGAAAAAAACAAAACTTCCTGTCTTTAAAAGTCATATGCTCAGTAACCAACATTTACATATGAAAATTCAGTCCTCAAAGAGCACCCAAAGAAATGCTTCTCTTAAGTACATTATCTATGTGTAGATATTCTGTGCTAAAAATATCTGCAAACATTAAATTTGTTTGATCTTTGTCTACATTGCAATCATCATCTATAATGAGTTGTTAATTGCATGGTTTTCATATTGTTCCTGGTAGGTGAGAAAAAAGGTTGCAGTGCTGTTCTGCACTCATCAAAGAGCAATTGTCCTTCACCTTTCCTTATCCTTCTTAGATTGCAAGAAACTTCCTTTACTACTTGTTTACTGCCCAGAAGAATCGGATACCATAATATACAAATTGAGTTAGGAAAAGGAGTTTGAGCCTGAATTTTATGCTAATGCTATTGTTTTTCATGATTGCATTCAAGGGCTTCTTTTATTTATGACAGATAAATTCTATCAGCTCTGTTTTCATTTTCAGGATTTTCAGATTAGGAATCTGATTTCTTGGAATAAATTTATTTTAATATAATTCAATAGAACCAACAGAAATTGGATGTCCTGTGGAGTACATGATAGAATTTTAGCTATATTACTTAGCTTAAGAGAATAAACCAATACTATTTTTCCTGGGAAGTTAACATTTTATTGTAAATTTGAATGGTTATATCACTAAGCCGTCAGATTTAGCAACTGTCCTAACATAATTATAGTCACAATTTCAGACATATTAAGATGTAAAATATGACTGACTTTGGCTTGGATATGTAAAATGAATTTTGTTCTTGCTTCTCCCCTATTTACTGCAGATTGAGGAGTGTATTTTCCTTTCTGTTCACACTTTATATCATTTATCCCATTATAGAATACGACTTTGCATTATACTTTTATAACAACTTTTAAAGGCAGGAATAGAGGATAATATTCCTCACTGCCTAGCCTGTTGATATTTAAAATAGGTACAGTTAAAGCTATTTCCATGACTATCTCAAGAGTAATTTTGGCAGCCTAAGAAACTGATTTTAACAAATAGGAAACTGTTTTCTGAGAAAAACATAGTTAAACTTGTTCTGTAAAGAGATATTTTTGTGTAACTTAAGGTATTGCAGTATTTTGTTATAACAATATGGAAAAGAAATTTGTTTATATATAATATGATCGTCCTGAAATGGGGCACATTTTCTCCTTTTCCAAGTAAGTGAATCACATCAGACATAGCTAGTGAGCCTGATGTACAGAATAAATGCAGACAGAGAGAAAGATGGGATGTCTTCTTTGGGCATTTCAAGGAAATTGTAATCTGTTACAGCACTGAAGTAAAAACCTCTGAGAGTCAAATCTGGAAATTGGCACATTCAACCTTTTTATAAATCAGGCAAAATAAAGTGGTCAGCAAGTGTCAGCTTCAAAGCTTATGCACAAATGAACGGAAATGGCAACACTGTATCAAATAGGCATATTATAATTGGTCAGATATAGTTCATGCATTAATCTATGAAAATGAATCATTTCAAGGAGTTCAAATGTCTAGTACTATTTTCTTTTCTTTCATGAAGACAAAATGGGTATATATAAGTGTTTATATTCTATTTAAAGTCTGTCAGAGCATATGTATATTTCCATTGTATGTTTTTACAGTAACATTTTTTGATGGAAGTGTATTGTGATAGAAGGGCAGTTGAAAAGCTAATTTAGCTTAATAGAACATCCTTTAAAGATGGTGAAACAATGAAGTTTTCCATCTATATTGTTTAGAGATACCGAGTCATAAAAGAAATATATATTTTTTTAGATTATACATTCATCCGTCTTATTTATTCACATGGATTTTTTACACTGTAGTAAAGATAACTAAGATTTAGCTATAATTGCATTGATGAACATTATGTTAGGAACATTAGTATTAATATATAATGGTTTTGTCTAAAATTTACAAAGTCCACACTTACAATATTGTTCTAACTCTCTTAAACTTCTTGAATTGTTTCATGTGTGGTAATAGTTGTTCACTTTCTGAATTACCCAAGAAAGTTAGAAGCCTCAATCATGTTATTTGATATTTCAGTGATTTATGTGCAGTTTCAGATTGCACATGGGATTAGCGCACCATTAGAGACAAGTAAAAATCTTTTAAAGAACACATAACCCTTTGTACTAGCCTTTAATACTGTACAAACAGTGATAAAGGGATGACATGACTAATATTATACTCCTTTACTGGAGACCAATTGCTTGTACAACTTACGGGACTTAGTGTTGAACTTTAATTTTACTTTGACTTCTTTTGAAATATTGCTACAAATCTAGAGAATCTAATCAAATTGAACATAAGATCACTGTGTCCTTTTATATTTGTGCATATATCTAATTGACTTCTTTTTCCACCAAATATTAAGGTTATATTTACCTGAAATGCAATTGGCTAATTCAAAACAAAGATATATTCTTTTGGATAATATATTAAAGTTTTATGAAGCTGAAAGTTTTTTATGTAGATCGTAAGAGAACAAAATTGATTTTGTTCCCTCCTTTCACAGAATTGCTGCGTTTATAGAGAGTTTTTGACATTTTGCTTTTGCCCTACAGAACATGACATGGAAGACTCTTGCTTCTGTTTGGATTTAGTGTTAAATGATTTTTTTCCTACTTTCCATTCAATGTGATGTTTTCTTTCCTTTGATCATGTCGATAACTATAAGTCAGCTCTTCTCAAATAATGACATCTGAAATTCAAAACGCTTGGGTGTTAATATTTCCTTTAAGTTTCAATATGTTTTTTAAATAATATTTCATTAGTTTTGAGAATTTTATGTTATATATTTTTTATTCATGCCAACTCCTTCCAGATCTACTTTTTCTTTCTATGCACACCCAAATATATACCTGTATGTTTAAATTTAAATCTTTGAGTCTAATTTGTGCTGTGTACATACTCTTGGCTGTGTGGCCATCCATTGGAACATGGTTAATATGCCAGGGGCTATATCATTAAACACAACAAAACAAACAAACAAACAAAAAAACAAATAGAACTACTCTTTTCGAGGCAGGTATCAATTATCAGTAGCCCTCTAGCAAGGAGAGGAACTTTGTGCCTGCATACCCCACTCTCTATAGGGATTTTTTTTTTTTTTATTAACTTGAGTATTTCTTATATACATTTCGAGTGTTATTCCTTTTCCCGGTTTCCGGGCAAACATCCCCCTCCCCCCTCCCCTTCCTTATGGGTGTTCCCCTCCCAACCCTCCCCCCATTGCCGCCCTCCCCCCATAGACTAGTTCACTGGGGGTTCAGTCTTAGCAGGACCCAGGGCTTCCCCTTCCACTGGTGCTCTTACTAGGATATTCATTGCTACCTATGGGGTCAGAGTCCAGGGTCAGTCCATGTATAGTCTTTAGGTAGTGGCTTAGTCCCTGGAAGCTCTGGTTGCTTGGCATTGTTGTACTTTTGGGGTCTCGAGCCCCTTCAAGCTCTTCCAGTTCTTTCTCTGATTCCTTCAATAGGGGACCTATTCTCAGTTCAGTGGTTTGCTGCTGGCATTCGCCTCTATATTTGCTGTATTCTGGCTGTGTCTCTCAGGAGCGATCTACATCCGGCTCCTGTCGGTCTGCACTTCTTTGCTTCATCCATCTTGTCTAATTGGGTGGCTGTATATGTATGGGCCACATGTGGGGCAGGCTCTGAATGGGTGTTCCTTCAGTCTCTGTTTTAATCTTTGCCTCTCCCTTCCCTGCCAAGGGTATTCTTTTTCCTCATTTAAAGAAGGAGTGAAGCATTCACATTTTGATCATCCGTCTTGAGTTTCGTTTGTTCTAGGGATCTAGGGTAATTCAAGCATTTGGGCTAATAGCCACTTATCAATGAGTGCATACCATGTATGTCTTTCTGTGATTGGGTTAGCTCACTCAGGATGATATAGGGATTTTTGTCTATATTGCAGTAGAGTAAGCCTTGTGCATGCTATCCAAACTCCTGTAGTTCATATGTGTAGTTGCTAAACTGTGTTTTGAAAACACCCTTTCATTGTAACACTCTACTGCTTATGATTCTTAATTTTTTTCTAGCTCCTTTTCTGAGATGATTATCTTCAAGCCATGGGAGGAGAGCTTGTGATATAGATGTAATATTTAGGGCTAAGCATGGTGCTATCTTGTATTCCTTACCCCTCAACAAGTTAGAGTTTTATGTGTTAATTGTGTACTGCAAAAAGAAACTTTACTGATGAACCTTGAAAGATGTATTTATCTGAGTATAACCATTTCATCGGGAGTTGGTTTAATAGTAAGTCCAATTAGCAGGGTAATAGAAGTAGGTTCTCCTCTAGATTCTATATGATCCATCTAGCCACAGGTTCTTGATCCTGATAATGGTGCCATCTATGGCATAAATAGTGAAAAGTGGGCCTCAAATCCACTTATGACATTCATATTATTTTTGTACTACTATCTTGCCAGTGCAGTGGTTATTATAGCCCACAGTGTTTACAGCCTTTTATAGTATGTATAGTATTTTCCAGGATTTTGAAAGCTAGCTAGTAGTGGTGAAATTTCTAGATGAATAACAGTTTGATTTCTCTGTACTGTATAACTCAAGAATATGGTGTCTTTTCCCTGATTGTAGTGGAATTGCTTCTAGTTTCTCGCTATTTAATTTGGTGTTGCCTATTGGCTGACTATATATTGCTTTTATTATGTTTGGGTATGTGCCATGAAGTCCTGATCCCTCCAAGACTTTTAACATGAAGGGATGTTGTATTTTGTTGAAGGCTTTTTCAGCATTTAATGAGATGATCACTGTGTTGATTTTTCATTGAGTTTGTTTATCTAGAGGATTATGTTGATGGATTTTCATATACTATACCATCTCTGTACTGGGATGAAGCCTACTCGATCATGTTGAATGATGGTTTTGATGTGGCCTTGGATTTGCTTATCAAGCCTTTTACTGAATATTTCTCACTGATACTCATAAGTAAAATTGACCTAAAGATCTCTTTCTTTTTTTGGATCTCTGTATGGTTTAGGATTCACAGTAACTGTGGCTTCATAGGATCAATTAGGTAGTGTTCCTTTGGTTTCTATTTTGTGGAATAGTTTGAGGAGTATTGGTATTAGCTCTTCTTTGACGGTCTGGTAGAATTCTGCACTAAAAACATGTGGCCCTGGGCTTTCTTCAGTTGGAAGACTTTTAATGAATATTTCTAATTCCTAAGGGGTTATGGGACTCTTTAGACAGTCTTTCTGATCTTGATTTTATTTTGGTATGTGCTGTCTGTCTAGAAAACCATTCATTTCATTTAGATTTTCGTGTTTTGTAAAGTATAGGCTTTGGTAGTAGGTTCCAAAGATTTTTTTTTAAATTTGCTCAGTTTCTGTTATTATTTCATTTCTGATTCTAATAATTGGATAGTGTCTCTGTGTCCTTTTTTTAAGTTTTCTAAGTGTTTATCTCTATTGTTGATTTTCTCAAAGAACAAGTTCTTGCTTTTGTTGATTCTCTGAATTGTTGTCTTTGTTTTTAATTGGTTGATTTTAGTGCAGAGTTTGACTGGTTCTAATACTATGTTTTGGAGTATAAGAGCCGAAGAACAATCAAGGTGTTGGTTCATCATATGTTAGAAAAAATAAATATTAACTCTGTCCAGCTCTCTTATGTATTTTTTCCATTTTGTGTTTACAAATTATATACAGGTACTGCTCTCAATCCTGCGTTAAATGAACATGAAAAACACATTTCAACCTGGTATTGGTGTCTATAATTTGTACTCTATCTACTTTCTTATGAGTTTCAACAGAAGCAATGTAGTTTCAGAGAATACAAAAACACATGCCTATGTGAGATGCACACATCCACAATGCTGGTGAATAATCATTGGGAATGATCCTTAGTTTGTCACATTTTGCACAATATATAAGGTTTTTTAGCGTGTAGTAAATACTACCAGTTTTTATACATACAGTTAGAATAATGTCTCAGGGTTACTAGCAGTTGAAGAATCTCTGTGAATTTAACATCAGCATGATTTACACAGTGAATTCCAAGATGGTGAGGTTAACATGGAAATATCTTCTCTCCAAAAAAATAAACCACCAGATCCAAACTAGACTAAAACCAAAGAGAAAAAAAAAAGAAAGGAAAAAGGAAAGGAAAACATTCTTCCTGGCTTCTTTTTTCACCTCTAATTCTACCTTCTTGCTTACTTGTCAATTAAATGTCCTGCCTAGGTTTCTCTGGTCTTTATTTTATTGGGTTCTACATTGTCCTTTCAGAAGTTTTCATAAGTAACAACTTTGATGTGTCATATAGCTTTTCAGGAACATTTTAAACTTGCATTTATTCTTTGTAAAACCAAAACAAAATAAGAAAAATTATCCCTCAATGCCATTAACATACATTTTCTCCTTCTCCATTCTTTCTGAATAGCTTTTTTGCCCAAAATTTCAGTGGATATTTCTGATAGAGTCTGGTCTCTTTCTTCAGCAGTACTTTAATGATTTCTTATAAGACTCAGGACATTAAAAATCTATAATAACATGGATTGTAATGTGGTCTATATAGATAAATGAACTAAGTAAATAAAGAAGGCATTTATACTGTGTTTGCAACTATAAACTTAGTGTACTTCTGTGGCAATCATAAAATGTTCAGTGAGGTATTGGAAAAACTGTTAGGTAGATGTTGTATAAAAATATCTACTGGTTCTGTCTAGTAGTATTTGTTAAATTACACTACACTTGTGTTAACTGGGACTCCATAAAGAAATCAAAAAGTCTGATTCTAGATGATTATGGAATTTAGCAAATAGCATTCCTCATATTTTTCCTTTAGTATTAGTATTTTCAGTGACTTGGAACTTACATTCAGGTTGAGATAGCATGGGGAAATTTATTTCTTGAAGTGTAGTCCCCAACTTATATTTTAAATACCATCATCAGATGTATTCTTACACTTGTATATGATCCATTTAGTATTGTATAAGAGCTGCAATTGATATACTTTGTAAAACTTATGTCAGCAGCTTTAATTTGATACTAGTTTTGTATCCCCTGGTCATGAGATTTTTTTTTTTTTGATTGTGGACAGTGTATACCACAGTCTAGAGTTTTATTAGCCCTTGTCTTACTTCCCAAAGGGTGCCTGTACTTCATTAAAAAATAAAAAAAACCACCTTTTCTATGGCAGTGGTTTTAAAATTTACCAAGCACTATAATCACTTTTAATCACATTCAAGCATATTTGGCTGCCATCTCACCTCCCCTGGGGATTGATTCTATAGTTCTTGTGTATGGCCCCACAATTTGAATTATTAGCACATTCACAATGATATTGATGGTGCTGCTTTGAGGTACATAATTAGAGCAACACTTAGTTTGGGTGTTATCGTTTTTAACAAACAAACAAACGCCCATTCTTGAAACCAAGCCAACTTTTGTTTTAATTAAAGCTGTTCCGTCTTGCCTTTTTTGTCTTTATATGGTTTTGCTGCATATGCTTACTTACCTAATGCTATGAATGTCAGCGAGAATATAGCAAGAGGCTATACATTGCTTGATACCTGAAAGTTAAAAATGAGTTGACAAGAAAAAAAAAGGAGGAAGACTTATTGAGTTCCTGAGTATCATAAGAGTACATCATTATTTCAGCCCCTACCACCAAATTACTCATGGGGTCCTCTTCTACTATAAAAACTCTGCAGACTCTGTCTAGGTTTACTCTTCCATTGTCCAGATACATTCTCAGTTGAGAATTCTTCCTCCCTAATTTATAATAAGTAAACTTGTCCTTTTACTCTTATGTTTCAGAATTCTGTAATTTTTTTACAAAATTACAATAATTTTCGCTGACTGAATCTAAAATGCTCTTAACCACGCATTTTTAGGTAGTCTACCACTTGAGGGTGACTGATTTCAATGAACAAATATAAATCATTCTCTTCTGTCAAATATGTTCCCAGATGAAGAAATAACCCTAATAATTTAATAGTGCTGGGTTTAAAGAAAACATGACTAATATTTACAATCAAATATCATGTCTAAGCATTAAATTTCAAGAACTCAGTGATATTTTTCTTCTCCAATGTTGAAGCAGATACTGCAGGCTGCAAATACAAGTTTGTTTAGATTTGTATGATGTTAAGGTTGATCCATGCTATTGTTCTATGATCATACTTGTAGATTTCTCTCTGAGATAGATTTAATGCTACACATTATACTTAAAACTGATGTCTCTTTATCTTTGTGCCTCTAATCCACTGAATATTAATAGTCATTAGAGAAAATAGCTCATTTCATTGGATGACTACATGCCTCAAGTGAATAGTAGCTCAATTCCACTTATCATTACAATACCTTATTGATTTCTTTTTTCATTATGGAAATAAAAGTCATATTCATTTAAAATGAGTTTCCATACAATTGAGAATGTGACTGGTTCTGATTATCGTTGTTTTATATTACACCTTCCTCAGTAATCTGATGACTCTCACTGATAATCTGATAAGTACATATATTTTTGCTATGTTGATATATTTATCTAGGTAGATATGAGACGTACAGTGTTTTCCATTAGTTTAGTAATTCTTTGCTACAACACCATGATGAAGGCAAAAGATAGAGTGAAAAAACTCTTATTGGGGTCCTTCTAGTTTCAGAGGGTTAGAATACATGCCAATCATTGTGGGGGTCTCTCAGCATGGTGCTGGAGCAGTAGCTGAGAAAGTACGTCTTGATCCTCAGCCTGAAGCACCAATAGCTAAATGGGAATGCCATGAGACTTTGAAACCCAAAGCCTGCCCCACTGTGACAGACCTTACCCAACAAGCCTACAGCTTCTCATCCTTCCCAAAGATTTCCACCAACCAAGGACCAAATTATTATGAGCCTATGGAAGCCAGGCTTATTCAGCACCAGAGAAAGTTTAAAGACTATGGAATACATAAACACATGGTTTTAGTATATGGAGTTTATGTGAAGTACATGATCTCAGTGGTATAGTGCTTGCATGATTTCTATGAGGTCTAGTATTCTCTCCTCAACGTTCCAACATTTGTATACGTATGTACGTAGTATAAATTCTTATGACTATTTTACAAAATTCTGGGTTTATTTAACCTTGTGAAAAATGATTAACCAAAATTGGTTCCAAATTTAAATTAGTATTTATCATTTATAAATAGGTCATATATTGTAGGAAAGCTACTCTAATATGGACAATGGGTGATAAAGAAATGACTGGGAAAATATAGTGTATTTATGGAATGTATAATCCAAATGAGTTGGTAAGGCATATAGTAAAATCTATGACAGACATTAAGTGATAAGATTATATAGAGATGGCTTAAAGAAGAACCTATATTTGGTTGAAGATTTCCAGGATATTGAGAGATCACTAATGGTTATAAATAGTCATTTGATACTTTGAGGCCTCGAGAGATGATATCGTGGTTTTCTTCTTAGAAGAAAGAATAAATAAACTAACAAAGGAATTTCAGAGAGAACTCTTGAAATTATCATTTGTCTGATTCCATTGGCAAATGTGGCCTAAATCGTCAGGCTGGAAATGTAGATTAGACTCTATGAAAATATCAGGATAAGGGATCATTGAGGCAGTTCTAGTGGATATTTGGACTGAAGAATTTAGTGAAATGTTATCAGTCAGATATTTTAAATGTAAAATGAATAAAAGAGAAAAATGTAGCTACATAGAATTTTCAGCCCTGTTAAGATAAACTAATCTAGTGTTAAAATGGGTTTTAGCATAGACAATTAAATAGAGAGAAGCCTTTAGAGGAAGCATGGTAGGAGCTGAAAAATTCATAACTTGATACCCAGTGGTCTAGTGTTTTATGTCAAATGATGTGTAATCTTCTGCTATTTTTCCAACCCCCATTAAGACATTCTGTCCCACAGAGTTGATGGAAGATTCCAAACACAGTATTTAACATCTCAGGAATCCATTTTCTGATAATCTTTCTACTCATTACAGTTTCATGTATCTTCATTGTTTTATTCAAGTAGAGCATCTTACCATAGACCCTTTCCCTGGCTACATATGAGATAAGAGCATCCTGGCCTTTCAGTTTTTTAACAAAAGTTGTTTCTCTTCATTGCTCCAAAGCACTAATGTTTATATAATTTGTTACTTATTCATTATCTATCTCTCTATTTATAGGTAGTAGGTTCCAAGAGGGTAAAGGCTTAGTTATGTTCCCCATTATATCTATGGTACATACATACTTGGTATCTTGTAGATGCTTCAACGCTGTTTATGAAATGACCAAAATAAATGAAAAGGTGAAATGGAATGGCAGGTCAAACAATTAAGCCAGTATTTCAAGTCTGGGCGAATCAAAGGGTAATGGTATTATTAAGAGAATATTGAAGAGCGGAGGAGGAGTTGATTTGTGAGAATAGAAATAGTGAGAGATAAATTTAGCTCATAAATTCTGGCTTAAGTATATGAAGCTGGTGAAATATCTTGTGCAGTGCAATATAGGTGCAAGGAAACCAGAGTGGTTCAGGATTTAGATGAGGATATCAGAGTCATCCACAGAGTCTAGCCTTTTATCACAGGGGAAAAAGATAACAACAGTAAGACAGGATGTCATATTTGAAAACCAAAATTTTATTTTTAATACCTAATGTGCTAAGTATTAAAGTTGCTTATATATTTCTTCTTAATTCTTAGTTGGGTTAACAACTTTGGCTATGAAGGACTTGGCGTCTTACTGGATGTGCTGGAGAAACTTCTGGACAAAAAACAGTAAGAATAAACATTTAAAACCTTTTACATTTGGGAAAAATTAAACGCAACCTAATATGACTGTTTTTATTACTGATTTAGGCAAGAAAATATCGACAAGAAGAACCAGTACAAAATCATTCAGTGCCTGAAAGCATTTATGAACAATAAGGTAAATGGCATTTGATTCTCCCTCTGTTAGGGGTTGCTTGACACTATGAAAGTAAGCAACAAATAAAATAGTGGATACTCATACTAGTTTCAGTAATATGTCAATAATGTAGAATATCCTATATTTTGTTTAAGTTTATTTTGCTTCACACAGTATTTACTGGCATATTTTGCAATTATGCCAACAATTTCAGTTTAGTTCTCACATTAGATGATATATTTTTCCTTTCATGATGATGACATTTTATTTATTTTAAAAGATTTATTTATGTGTATGTATAGCTAGATAAATTTATGTGCAGCACATGCATGCAGATATACATTAAGGTCATAAGAAATCAGATTCTCTTGAACTCAAGCTATAGGCTTGAGCTGCCTAAGGTGGGTACTGGGAATTGAACCTGTGTCCTATATAAGAGCAGCATGTACTCTTAACTGCTGAAGCATCTCCTAATTCCAAGTAGTATAAAAATTTAAATGTTATAAGTTGAATATAATTTCCATATAGATATCAAAATTTTATTACATTAAAACTAAAATAAAAAAAAACAAAAAAAAACACCCAACAAAAAAAGAAAATTCAAAGGTAGATATAAGTTTCATCTAGTTTTGTGAGAAGGCTAAGATATATTTTGAGTCACTTTGATTAATATGAATAAAAAGATCTATAGAGGATAGAATGCATTTTCATGTATGTATAATATTATTTCTATTATACAATATAGTGGGGACCTACAGATAAAATAACATACGAATCAGTTTGGTTGATCCTATAATGTCCTTTAGATGATATTTCAATAATCTTAAAGTACTTAATAGAAACACTAATTATAAAAATAACTAGAAACTTGCTAAATGTGAAGTATAACTATTAAAATCAATGCAATAATATTGTGTATTTAAGTAATATATTAAAACACTGTATCATATATAATTATATATTACTGTCTGATTACATGCTCATATAAAGTAGCAAATAATATTGGTACATGCAGTACGTTATTGTTAATGAACTTCATTAGCTCACTTGTACTGCAATTATTTCTACATTGAATTATGCATAAGTATGATGCATGGATACATGTTTGTGAAAGTCAAAGTATATAGCTTGAGGGAGTCACTTCCCTTCTTCCACCATGTGAGTCACAGGGATCAAAGTTCACTTGCTCAGCATTTTACTGAGTACCTTTAGTCCTTGAGCACATCTCACTGACCCACCTTGAAGATTCTTATAGCATGACTCCCATCAGTTCCAGTACAGGATTCTGTACTTTTTGCTTTTGGAATTCAGATCTGACCTGTCATAGCATCTAATTCCTAACAGCAATGAACTTAATTGAACATCGTTTCTTCACAGCTCAAGAAGAATCGCTGTCTGCAACTGACAAGAGTAGTAACTTTATAGAAAGAGAACACAGCACGAGAAATCAGAGATGCAGTTCATATTTTGCCAAGTAGACATGGCTTTTGAAAAATAACTTAGCCTCTGGCTAATCAGTCTCCTCCTCTGTAAATTGAGCTATGGGAGGTTTTGTTCTGTATTCTTATTGATTCATGTTGTCAACTATCATAGTTTTGTAAGATAACAACTCATTATAATTAGAATAGTGACTAAAGAAAGTTCATATCAGGAGGATTTCCTACAGAGCCCTATTCCTACAGGTCATACTCAGATGTGTTAAGACTCATTTTTTTTCCTTATCTGTTTGGCAGTTTTGAAGAACATATTGATTTAATTTAAATTTTTCGAAACAGAAGTTTTTGTTACTCTGTGTTTATGAGTTGAATATATATCTTCACCACCTGAATAAATGAGTCCTTTAAATTATTAGCATGGGAAACAATCCATAAAACAGACCTTCTGAATAGAAAACATGCAGTGATATATTCATTTTAACTTGGAATACATTTTCCGAATCGAGGAAAGTAAATTTCATGTGAAATGACTTAAATATTATTTTTTAGGTCTTTGACGTTGAGCTTACATTTGAAGCCATTTTACAGTCTGCACACTCCCTTATTTATTCAGATCCACAGTTAAAGTCATATTAAAAAGTTTAGCCAGGTCCCCTTTTCTCATAAAGTTAAATTAATAACCATCATGCTCTTCACACATTTGTCACTTTGTCAAATGTTGTCTTGTAATAGTCTCTGATGAAACGTAATGTTGCCATGGAGCTGTAAAATGAAGCAAACTTTTAAAGAGAAAGTGGAAATATACTTTGTGAAACAAAGGTAAAAGAAAGGAGTAACTTAATATTAATTTTTGACTTGAAAATCTACTTATTGGCAGTTGCAAATACATGTGTACACATATTTGGGGTCATTCCTAGAAAATAACTGAATGTGATACTTTCTTACCTATCTTACTGTGGTACATAAGGAAACCCAAGTGCTATGTCTCTAAGTCCATGATGCCTTTTAGTGAAGTAGATAGTCAAGTAAATAGGGGGAAATCCATACTATATTCGTATTACTTTAACTAGCATATCTTATACATGACAGCTTTTTAGCCTTTTGGCTTCCCTGATTACCTTAATTTTCAATAAAAATATATTAGAAACTTAACCACAAATTCCATACTTTACTATGGATATGTCATGACAAAAAATGTCTTTAGAAAGTGTAGTCTATATGTGTTCTATATGTTTTTGTTTGTTAAACAATTATTGTTCCTGTCATTTCTGAAAATTAAAAAAAAACAACTTCTAAGGAATAAGGGGAGTCATTTTTGTTGAAGCCACAAAAATTCTAAGATGTACTTATTTCAAATAAAATACAAAGAATAAATGCATTTGAGGAGAATTTACATAATTAAACACAACATCACCCTGAAGAAATTGCTTTTTAAATTCTTTTATTTTAGGTTTATTTTAAATGAAAACTGTATTTCATAGACTTTTAAGTTTTAATGAGAGTTCTTTTGTTTGTTTTCTTTAGTTTGGACTACAAAGGATTCTAGGTGATGAGAGAAGCCTTTTACTGTTGGCAAGAGCAATTGACCCAAAACAACAGAATATGATGACTGAAATAGTAAAAATCCTTTCTGCTATTTGCATTGTTGGGGAAGAGAATATGTAAGTATTTCTATGTTCTAATTATTATGATCAAATGACACCCGAGAAATTAGTATATTTTCCCTTGGTAACTTGAAGAAAAATAGATCTAAGAACACATTTTTGTCACCCTTAATTTATAATTTACCTTTATTGGATATTGTATAGGCAAAATTTGCCAAAGATTAAACTTAAAGTGAATAAATGAAATTTTGTGCCACTGAAGACATCATTAGTCAGTCAATCGGAAATATGTTAAAATTCAAGAAGTTATTTTGGGAAACACAGGATAGACACAGGACACACACACACACACACGCACAGGCATGCACACACACAACTCAACTCAACTGACTGGGTGTTATAAATTTTTCTGGAAGAACAATCAATGCCATTAACTTTGAAGCTATCTCTCCAGTCCCCAGTTTGACTTCTTTAATCGATTCCCTAAATGCTTTCATTTTGTACTTTTGTACTATTATATTTTACTTTAATTTGTATGTTCACATGAAATGAAATTCCCCATGAAAAAGAAAGTATAGTATAAATTTGTAGATAGATGTTTGGAATACACAAATGTAAACAGATCATACATAAAAAATTAGCATGGGAATTAGTACATATGTTACATAGCTCAGTTTAACTACTCTGTAAGAGGGATTGTTCCAAGCGTTGTCCTACATATTATGAGTATTTGAAAGATTTGTCTATTTAAAAATATGTGAAAATTGCAATGCCCTACATAAATATCAAACACTAATTTTAAAATACAGAATGAACTTTGCTTATGTGTGCCTAAGAAGTATATTTCATTTCTATTTTCTCTTCCTTTTGTTTGTAGTCTGGACAAACTTTTAGGGGGCATCACTGCTGCAGCTGAACGAAATAACAGAGAACGATTTTCCCCAATTGTGGAAGGCTTAGAAAATAATGAAGCCTTGCATCTCCAGGTGGGGTCATTTTTCCATGAATCATTTGACAAGTTGTATTTGGAGTACTTGTTATTACACCACCTTTTAGCTGGCATTTATAAAACAGAATATAAAAGTACAATTATTTGTGGTATTCCCAGTGTGTTTTCTTTTCAGTTTAGATCACCTAAAATTAAAGAAATTGCTTCTTCATTATTACATATATGCCATGGATTACTATCATTGATACCATACTTTCCAATTTATTGGGAATTCAATGCCTTAGCAGTATTCTGGACCAAAGGGCTAATACCTCAGTCAGTACTATTATCATATCAATTGAATAGACTTATAAGAGTGTCGTCAAGCACGGTGCCAAAGCATGTTACTCTTTAAGCAGTCAGCTGTGTGTGTCAAAATTTGATGTCAAAGTGCTTTTGTGTTAGATAGTGTACATACCATTTGATGCTCCATGAAGATCATCACTCAGAGATTTTGCTTCTATATTTAATTCTTCAAGTTATAGTAAATATGTGTAAAATTTTTCTGCTTGATGTGAAACAAACACCATTTTTTTACTGTTATTAAATATTGATACATTTTTTCTCACAGAAACTGGGAAACTGAGAGAGACAGAGAGAGAGAGAGAGAGAGAGAGAGAGAGAGAGAGAGAGAGAGAGAGAGAGAGAATCTGTAGTATAAAGTATTTGATTTCTAGTATGATGAGGATTTTCATAAAGCGTTATTGTATGCTTCTTATGCATTAGTGTTTTTAACATTCTGATTTTCCCCACAGTGTTTTCTAGTCTATGACAGTTATTCATGTTCTTATGTTTTGTCTCAATAGCATTTCATAAGTTCTAGTGAAAGCACTTTTAGATGTCTTCTCTAATGTTTTGTCCATGTTGCTGTGGTGGCTGTGCTTACCTAAGTAGACTTTTTCACTGCCAGACATGCATATAATCAGCTTGAACTCTTCTTCCAAAGATTAGGAGGATTCACATATTTTATTTAGAATCAAAGGCTTCATTACCTTTGAAACAGTTTCCCATATATGGGCAGGTACATTTACATTGTTAAAAAAATCTTTAAATGAAATTTCCACCACATTTCTGTGTTATATATTATCTTCAGTTTGCTGAACACAGAACTGAATTGCAAGCAGGCTAAGTAATCAATCCTCTCAGAACCACATAGCCCTTATGATTTAGAATGATGGCTTGAACTTATATCTTTGTGATAGAAGTATCTAGAAATGTATTGTATGTTCATTATAGTAACACGTCCATTTTAAAGTGACATTGCCGTTGTCGAGTAGTTTACCGCAGACAATGAAACACTCCTGACATTCTCTGGCCTTCATGGTGCTGCACCGAATCGAATGATTAAGTAGCAAGTGTTTAACAAGTACCATATGGAGAAATTATAGACATCTTGCTAAATATTCAAGAAATTGTTGAATACTGATTAAAGATGCAAACATATGCAAACTACAATTTGAAATTTCCTATTTTAATGAGCTACAAAATTTAGTAATTTATTATATCCAGAGCCTAGTACTCTCCTAAGAATTGTGAAGTAGGTTTATTACGCACATTTAATGTGAAGATGGAAATATCCTCTAAAAGTTATAACATACATCCAGAAAACTGAAATGAAAAACAAAAGTTAAAATCTGTATAAATGTAATTCGTGTTGTAGTTTAACAGAATTACTTTTCTATTTTGGTAGTGTCCTGAGACTTCTTATTAGAATGTCATGAAGTAATTCCATTAAAATACTGAACTAATTATATTTTAAACTAACAATTTCTTACAGATGTTTTCTAGTGCAGCTATGATAGGATTTTCATTACTTTCAGTGGCTGAAGAACCAGGTTGAGGGTAAATCCCATCCACGCATTTGCTCTCTTCATTGCCTCTGCTTCAGCTTATTTCCACTGTTCCGGCTCCAACCCTTTATCTCCTTCATTCCACATATTTACACCTGCTGGCCTCTCATCTTCCTTTTCACTTTGTAGCACGTGTCTCTGAAAGAATAATCTATACATATTGCCTTCGTTTTCTAACTTGTCTCTCTCAACCGAGTTTTCTCACAGTTCCAATATTAAAGCAACACAAAACAAAACTTTAATGATTGTCTAATTTCAAAATCCAATGATTTCCTTTTAGTTGTAGCAACTTGTCACCATTGATCAGCATGTCTTCCTTGAAAAATTCATTTTTTTTTGCTTCACTGGGCAACATTTTTTTGTACTTGGTCTCTGAATACCCATGCATATTCTATGTTTTTACTGCATTTTTTTCTTCTCTGACTTCCTAGGAACATTTCGCTTATTTTCTATCACTCATCTTCCCCAATTATCATTTTATGTCCACATACTTATACATTGATATATTTATATTCAATAGCATGTATTTGCTCAAGAATATACAGGTTATTTTCACAAGAGAGCTTCACTCTCCTGCCAGTTTTTTTTTTAACTTTCAGGAAATTCTCCTCTTTATTTTAGACTTTGTTCTTCTTTTTTTTTTCTTTTAATGTAGCCTCCTTTCTAACCCTTTCAATCCTCTTCCGTAAAGTCATTGTTCTGACATGCAGGTTTGTTTCAGCACTGCTTAAAATCCTTCAAAAAGTTTGTTAGGACCCAGGATTAAAATCTAATCCTTGTGTCCTTTCTCCTCAAATGAATAAATAAAAGCACACTTCATCCTTGGCTTACTTCTTTTTCTCTTAAGTGCATATTTCATTACTCATCTGCATATGTACTTTCTGATGTAGTCATACTACGCTGTGCTTTATGAACATGTTATGCAATTTCTTCCTTATTCCTCTATACCTTTGTACATAAATAAATGCTTTTGCCTGGAAATCCTCCATTTCTTTACTTAATTAACTTGCACTGTACATTTTTATAGTTCTTGGAAGGTACTTATTTTGACGTAAACCATCTTTTTCCCTAACTCCTACTGTGGCTAGAATAAAGAAAGACCTTGTTAATGTCAACAGAGTAGTTAATAAGGTCAAATGTGTGACAGTGTCAATAAAATTTTAAAAGCACAATTTATCACAGCTAATGGCAATATGGATAATCTGTCTGAGAATGCCCTAGAGTTGGCAATTACTGTACAATAACTCTATGACTTGTGATCAAACAGGCAGACAAATGTTTGCCGTTTTTGAAGCCTACTTGTTAAATAAAACTTGTTTTATTTTGCAGTTCTTTTGTGTAGATGCTCAAAGCATTCCATTTTTATTAATTTATGTTTATATGCATCCACTCAGTTATACACATATAATGTATGTGATATATTTTAAATGCATATGAATAAAATATAGATATTATATACATTTTCTGTATCAAACAGATCTTAATACAAAAAGGTGCTGCTTAATTTTATTGGTTTAAAATATGAATTCTGGTCCTACTCCTGCACACTTGTATTTAATGGAAAAAATCTACTGACTTTCTGTGATTTTTTTTAAACATTGGTTTCTCATTAAATATTTTTATTACAGAATAGAAACAAACATGGGAAACCCGTTTAAAAGTTAAAGCCATTTTAAAATGCAGTTCTTAAAAGCAGAATGTGAATATTTAAATTTGTGAAAGTCAAGGACATTTTTATTCTTTCTGGCCTGAAGTGAAGATATATTGTATTTACCAATGCTATATGTAGCACATGAGAGTGTGTTTAAAGACTCCAGTAGTACAATAAGAGTTTCTAGTCCCCATTTTCCGCTTACTAGCCATGTGACCTCAGAAAGATCACCTCAGTTTTATAGTTTTTTTTTAAAATCCATATATAAACCTGTTGGACTTAAGTTTTAGGTCGTTTACTTCTTATCTCTCAAGATGGATTATTTTGAAAGCAGAATGATTTTTGCTGTAAAGAGGACAATGAAGTTTAATTACATCTTTACAGATTTATATCTTTGGAAGCTCAGTATCATAGTTTTGAAACTTTCAATATTTGTAAATGAGGTTTGTAATTATTCAGAGCTTAGCTCAGAGGATGCCTTAACCCTAATTTCATTAATGTCTCCCATGCAATGCTATTCAGTCAAACCTCCTGCTGTATTCTTTATCCAATTTGTCTGAAGTGGTAACTATAAATAACCTCTTTTTTTTGAGCCATTGGACTAGTGAAGCCAAGTTCTTTATTTAGTTTCAGTCAAAGTTAATCTGTGATTAAAAAAAGATCCTATATTGAATGGTAGAGTTCTCTACTGTTCATACATGTAAACCTGTGTACATGCACATGCATGTGTTTGAATGTACATTCATATTGAATATGGAGTACCTTGGTAGACAGAAAAGGGGAAAGAAAAACCCATTAATATGGATGATGGCATACTCTACATTAGTTCTTGGTTAGTTCATGGGGTTTATATGGGATAGAATATCCTCCAAACCAAGCATCATTTCCTCATTCTGCTATATTTATTTTCAATTTATTATGCACTTTGACAACTCCTACTTATTATAGATAACATACTGTTAATTTAATTTCAGGCTTTTATACTTAATGTGTATATGTAATGATAGATGTTACTAATTTATCAACTACGAGGCAACAGATAAATTTTAACATCTTATACAGTCCTAAAATTTTTGATTACATGAATCTATGTGTGCAGATTCTTTGATGCCTGGAACATTCTTGAGTTGTTTCTATTTGCATTAAAATATTGCCTTGCATAAGTTATTTATCTGCTGAGAGCCTCAAATTCTCCATGTATATGAGAAAGATAACTGTAATACCTGTCTCATGTTTTCTATCAGAGTGACTTTAGATGGTATATTATGAAAAGCATCCAATACATTGTTTGGTAATTTATAATAATTAAATAATACAGCTGAAAATGTTTAGGATTTTGCATTTAGCTGTTTGTATTTTGTATATTTGATCCACAAAATTGGTATTTTCTTATAATGGAGTATGCTTCTTGAAAGAATTATTTATTGAATTTAGGATAGGTTTGATAATTTAAATTTTGCATTCCTAAGTAATTGTTGTCTGAAAGGCATACCTATAACAGAGAAATGGATTGAGAGTTTCTTTTGTACATTAATGCAGTTTATGTCTATAAAAGTACTCTTTTAGCAAATTGATTTGCCATTGATACCTTGTAGAATTTGGAATGCAATAAATGAAACTTATTGTCTCTACTTGTTTTACTACTGGCTTTCAGGCATCTCCTACTTATTTTATATGATAGGCTGTGTTTAACTTATAAATTTTAAGTATTCAGCTGGGTTTGTATACATTACAGATAAAGAATTTAATAGCAGTACATTCCTCAGGTTATTATATAATATGATATTCATGTTTGTGTATTCATCAATTTTGACTATCACTTTTTGCTTCCTTAATAAAATACTTCTAATTCTATAAAGGTATTCTTTTATAAAACTAATCAACATTTTTCTTATGCGAATGTTGTCATTATTTGTAAGTTATTAATAGATGTAAACAGGCCAGAATTTCTTAAGGCAAAAAGAACTCTAGCTGATGGCAAATATTCCATGTAATAGTTTTGAACTGGGCATGTATTTTAGCTTGTAAATTCATGTCATATTTGTAACTTAACAGGCTCATTAAATAGAACTGATAATAGAACTTCAATGAATATATAAGCACATGTAATAGTCTATTGAGGTTCTATAAAGATTTATACTTTTTTTTTTTTTGAGCTGATGACCGAACCCAGGGCCTTGTGCTTGCTAGGCAAGCGCTCTACCACTGAGCTAAATCCCCAACCCCGATTTATACATTTTCTTATTTTAAAAAAGGGGGGCCAGTACTCAACTAGACATACAATTTCCAATAACATATTCAATATTTCCTTTAAGGAAATGTAAAATATATAGCACACATTCAGTCGCTTAAATGTTTATGTTTGCACCCAAACATTCCTACTAATTGAAATACACTGTTCGGTTAATTGTTTGTATTTAATAATGTTATTAAAAACTTCAGTTTTGTTCATTAAACCAAAAATATTTGACTTTCCTTACTATATTCAGTACAGTTGCCTCATTTGGCCAATAACTTGAGTGTCCAGTATTTTGATAAAAAAGCAAAGGAATGTACCACTTAATGTTTTTTCATTGTTTTGAAAAATAACATATAATACAAGGTGTGTTGAAATCAAGACAGCATTCATGTGAAATATTTTTCTTTTGTCAAAGTTTATTTCCCAATATTTTTAGTTCATTCTTTTTATATATGCTGTTTTAAAATTTGGTATTTTCCCTGAGATTTCCTTTAGTCAATTCTTCTACTATGAGAGTGTTCTCCTACCCATCCACCCACCCATTCCTGTCTTCACACCCTGACATTCCCCTTCATTAGGGTTCCAGCCTTGGCAGGACCAAGGACTTCTCCTCGCATTGGTGCCCAACAAGGCCATCCTCTGCTACATATGCAGCTGGAGCCATGGGTCTCTCCATGTCTGTACTCTTTGGATGGTGGTTTAGTCCCTGGGGGCTCTGGTTGGTTGGTATGGTTGTTCTTTTTTTTTTTTTTTGTAAGAAAATAATTGCTAGAAGTGGGCATTAGGGAATAATTGGTGGGATACATGAGAATTATGTTTTGCATGATTTTAGAACTTTATCTTTTGTGCTAGAATGAAGTTTTAGTGAAACCTATATGTAATTCTAATCAAATAGCTTTTATCGAATGCCTTTTCTTTCCTAATACAATTTCCAGTTCTCAAAGCATTTTCCTCTCTTTTTTTCTTCCATTTTTATTAAATTGGGTATTTCTTATTTACATATCAAATGTTATTTCCTTTCCTGGTTTCCATGGCAACATCCCCCTAACCCCTCCCCCCTTCTATGTGTTCCCCTCCTCCTCCTTCCCCCATTACCAGCCTCCCCACAACAATCACATTCACTGGGGTTTCAGTCTTAGCAGGACCAAGGGCTTCCCTTTCCACTGGTGCTCTTACTAGGGTATTCATTGCTACCTATGTGGTTGGAGCCCAGGGTCAGTCCATGTATATAGTCTTTGGGTAGTGGCTTAGTCCCTGGAAGCTCTGGTTGCTTGGCGTTGTTGTTCATATGGGGTCTCGAGCTCCTTCAAGCTCTTCCATTCCTTTCTCTGATTCCTTCAACAGGGGTCCCGTTCTCAGTTCAGTGGTTTGCTGCTGGTATTTACTTCTGTATTTGAGTTGTAAACCCCTTCAGCTCCTTCAATCCTTTCTTGAATTCCTCCAGTGGTGACCCCATTCTGAATTCAATGGTTGGCTGTATCAGTTTGTGAAACATTTTATTTCAATAAGAATGTTCATTATTATATAATATATATTACCCAGTGTATCATAGTGCTTTCTAATAATATTAATTCATCTAAATAAATTTTCACATTTTTGTTAACTTTCTAAGTTATATATTTCAATATCTTATATATTTTATGTTAATGTATCTTGATAAAGTCATAGAAAGAATACATGTTAATAGAGTGGTATCTCAAAATTATGTAATACACTTTCATGAATTTATTTGATTTGGATTATAATGTATTTAAACCTATGTAGAACTTAGTTCTCTTACTATTTGAGGACAGTTAGATATGAAGGATGCATTTTATGACCTTTTCAAAGAACGGAGTGTTTATTCTTGAGAATTTGGGGTTTCTTAAGGCAATTTAAATAGCCTTTCATATTGTTCACAAAAGAAAATACACTTAACTGTCATACCATTGTTAAATTACATTAGACAACATAATCTTGATTGCTAATATTGTTGTTTATCTTGCAAAGTCACAATCATCATAATACCTACAGAAATATTTACCTTTTTATTTTATCATATAAAAATGCCTTTGGTGAATATGTTACCTTCATGTATTAACTAAATATATCTTTATTGAATCTAACTATATAAATAAAATTTACCTTCTCTCTGCAGGTGGCCTGCATGCAATTCATAAATGCACTTGTAACTTCTCCATATGATCTTGATTTTCGAATTCATTTGAGGAATGAATTCCTACGTTGTGGACTAAAAGCAATGCTCCCAGTAAGTTGAATGATTATATTCATTATGCCGCTAAATTTTAACTTTTTTCTCTTCATGCAAAAGTAAATTTTGAAACAGAGAACAAGTTTGTCTTTTGCTATTATCTCAAATAAAACAATAGACATATTGTGAACTTTGTTTTTTATATTATGATAGTATTCTCACTATATAATTGGTGCTTCTTATTTCAAATGATGAGACATAAACACAAGACTTTTTGTCTTAAATCAAAAGGGAATGATTTTCTCTTAATTTGGAGACTACGAACAAAAGCCAAGTTTATTTATTCATTCATTTATTTATTTTGAAAATTCATTTATTATTTATTTTATGCCTTCCTTTTTTATACTTTACATTGATTTCATTTGTAGTCAATATACATATGTGTGTGTATGCTATTCAGGATATTTGTTCAAATATAGTATTCTTTTTTAAATTTTTTATAAGATATATTTCTTTACTTACATTTCAAATGTTATTCCCCTTCCCAGTTTCTTTTCCATAAGCCTCCATCCGCTTCCCTCCCCCTCCCCCATACAGGTATTCCCCCTGTATATCCCCCTTACTTCCCCTTCCATATTCCCCTGCACCGGGGGTCCAACCTTGGCAGGACCAAGGGCTCCCCTTCCACTAGTGCCCTTACTAGGCTTTTCATTGCTACCTATGCAGTTGGAACCCTGGGTCAGTCCATGTATAGTCTTTGGGTAGTAGTTTAGTCCCTGGAAGCTCTTATTGGTTGGCATTGTTGTTCTTATGGGGTTGCAAGCTTCTTCAGCTCTTTCAATCCTTCCTCTAATTCCCCCAAAGGGGGTCCTGTTCTCAGTTCAGTGGTTAGCTGCTAGCATTGACCTCTGTATTGGACATGCTCTGGATGTCTCTCAGGAGAGATCTATATCCAGTCCTTTTCCACATGCATTTTTCAGCTTCATCCATCTTATCTAGTTTTGGTGGATATATATATATATATATATATATATATATATATATATATATATATATATATATATATATATATATATTGGTCGTCCTTATTCTTGAGCTTCCTGTGGTCTGTGGATTGCCTCTTGGGTAATTTGAGCTTTTTGCCTAATATCCACTTATCAATGAATGCATACCATGTGTGTTTTTCTGTGATTGAGTAACCTCACTCAGGATGATATTTTCTAGTTCATTCCATTTGCCTATGAATTTCATGAAGTTATTGTTTTTGATAGCTGATAGTATTCCACTGTGTAGATGTACCACATTTTTTGAATCCATTCCTCTGTTGAAGGGCATCTGGGTTATTTCCAGTTTCTGGCTATTATAAATGAGGCTGCTACGAACATAATGGAGCATGTGTCTTTGTTATATGTTAGAGCATCTTTTGGGTATATGCCCAAGGGATGTATAGCTCGGTCCTAAGGTAGTAGAATGTCCAATTTTCTGAGGAACCTCCAGACTGATTTCCAGAGTGGTTGTACCAGTTTGCCGTCTCACCAACAATGGAGGAGTGTTCCTCTTTCTCCACATCCTCCCCAGCATCTGCTGTCACCTGAGTTTTTGATCTTAGCTTTTCTGACTGGTGTGAGGTGGAATCAGAGGGAGGGGAATGGGTTAGGGGTTTTATGGACAGGAAACTGGGAAATGGGATAACATTTGAAATGTAAATAAATAGAAAATATCCAATAAAAAAGCAAAGAAGAAAAAAAAAACTGGAGAGTGGGTATAGTTACGACTTGTATAGTCATTGTACCACAAATATATTAATAGGTAAACAGAAGACTATCAAATGTTTCTTTGGTATTTATATTATAGACAATGCAAATAAGGATTTCTTTTTCTAGCATAGATCTTAATAAAAGCAATGAATAGGTATATTTAAGATTGGCATGTAGATCAACAGTTATAATTTTCTAGTATAATTACTTGGAAGGGAAATAGTATTTCAGTAGTTTTTGACATCAACCCAATACTTTTCACAGTGAAAGTTTAGAATTAATTATCAGAATCTGCATGACAAATGAATTTTAACATATTATATGAACATTTATTTTCATAGTCCCTCTTTAAGTGTAGTCTTGCTCTTATACATAATATAGATTGTTCACATTTCTGAATTTGCTTTAGTAGTTTGGCATAAATGAATTGATTTATATTTCATAGCAACTTTTTTATGAGTTAAAGGTTCTTTATTATTATAAGTCCTATAATACATATCAAAGCTGGAGTAAATTTCCCAAAGTTCCTAAGTTCTGCAAGATGTAAAAAAAAAAAAAAAAGAAGGCACAAAGATCATAGCAACTTTTAAAATATATTTGTGTTTGAAATAATTTATATCAATTTATTTTAAAAATTGTGTCTCTACCTTTTCTTTAGATATATAAATTAACTAATAAGTAAATCAGGTTATAAAGGAATAATGCAGCAAAAATAGTGTTTGTAAGCCAGGGGACGTCTGTAGTGTGATTTAGAATCTTTGGATTAAGTCTGGAGGTTCCTCAGAAAATTGGACATTGAACTGCCTGAGGATCCAGCTATACCTCTCTTGGGCATATACCCAAAAGATGCCTCAACATATAAAAGAGACACGTGCTCCACTATGTTCATCGCAGCCTTATTTATAATAGCCAGAAAATGGAAAGAACCCAGATGCCCTTCAACAGAGGAATGGATACAGAAAATGTGGTACATCTACACAATGGAATATTACTCAGCTATCAAAAACAATGACTTTATGAAATTCGTAGGCAAATGGTTGGAACTGGAAAATATCATCCTGAGTGAGCTCACCCAATCACAGAAAGACATACATGGTATGCACTCATTGATAAGTGGCTATTAGCCCAAATGCTTGAATTACCCTAGATCCCTAGAACAAACGAAACTCAAGACGGATGATCAAAATGTGAATGCTTCACTCCTTCTTTAAATGAGGAAAAAGAATACCCTTGGCAGGGAAGGGAGAGGCAAAGATTAAAACAGAGACTTAAGGAACACCCATTCAGAGCCTGCCCCACATGTGGCCCATACATATACAGCCACCCAATTAGACAAGATGGATGAAGCAAAGAAGTGCAGACCGACAGGAGCCGGATGTAGATCGCTCCTGAGAGACACAGCCAGAATACAGCAAATACAGAGGCGAATGCCAGCAGCAAACCACTGAACTGAGAATAGGTCCTCTATTGAAGGAATCAGAGAAAGAACTGGAAGAGCTTGAAGGGGCTCGAGACCCCAAAAGTACAACAATGCCAAGCAAGCAGAGCTTCCAGGGACTAAGCCACTACCTAAAGACTATACATGGACTGACCCTGGACTCTGACCCCATAGGTAGCAATGAATATCCTAGTAAGAGCACCAGTGGAAGGGGAAGCCCTGGGTCCTGCTAAGACTGAACCCCCAGTGAACTAGTCTATGGGGGGAGGGCGGCAATGGGGGGAGGGTTGGGAGGGGAACACCCATAAGGAAGGGGAGGGGGGAGGGGGATGTTTGCCCGGAAACCGGGAAAGGGAATAACACTCGAAATGTATATAAGAAATACTCAAGTTAATAAAAAAAAAACTTTAAAAAAAAAGAACAAAAGAAAAAAAATATTAGGTAGCTTTACAAGGCAAATATTATATTTTCATTATTGTAAAATTAAGGAACAAAAAGTAATGAGAGTAAAATATGAACTACTAAGGACAATAGAACCAGAGAGCAGGAAAGGAGGGCACAAAGGATAAATATGACATAATCACATAATGCACATGAATGAAAGTATCATAATGTAATCCATTACTATGTTTAATTAATGTATGCTTTAAATATAAAGTAATTAAAACTGTCGTCATCCCCTGTAACATATTCAGTTCATGTTACTCCTATATCGTTCCGTGTGCTGTGACATCCACTTTCTACAAAATTTCTGCATTAAAATATTTTGAGTATAAAAAAAAAAGAATCTTTGGATTACATGGTGGAGTGTGATAGAGCTGTGTTAAATCTTTCATATTCAGTTTTACTATGTAAAGTTAAAGCCATCAAATGTCTATTAAGTATTTAAGGAAATTTCTTTCAGACTCTGATGTTTGAAAGAACTTATCTATAAAATAAATAAGTATATATATATGAAAACACACATATATATGTTTTATATGTACATATGCATATATTTTGCTAACTAATGTACATACTACATTAGTTATCATTTACCCTGAAAATCTTTAATTGTGCATGCACGTTTCTATTTTGTTATTAAGTTCTGGTACTATTGACATGCTAGTGTTGAACTTTTTTTATTTTCAAACACGAGAATAAGGAGATTTTATTGTTCCAAAATGCAGTTTTTGATGTTTTGGAAGTTTTCTGGGTGTGACAAACTTCTGTTCTCATATGGTAATATCACTTATAAGTATTACATAATTGTTTATTTTAACCTCTTCCTCTTGGAAATAGTTGAGTCCAAAGCAAGTTCTTCGTTTAGATGAAATAAAGGGGGAAATAATAATTATATGATTTATATGTAATTGTTTAGAAATATTTAAGTTTTATTTTACATGTGTCATAGTAAATATTTAGTAAATTATAAGTATGGAGATTCAAAGAAAGAGCATCAAAATGTTTCAATTTGTGTTTTCCTTCAGCAATAGCCATTACATCACTTTTTATCATTGTTTTTCTTGAACAAAAATAGAAGGAAGAAAACATCTCATTTTTTTGTTTGTGTAATTTGAAGTACACCTTACTTGCATTTCTTTCTAGAACTCACGCTCAACTCTGAACATCATAAACCCAGTTTGGGTATCACCCTTGAGCATCCACACTTGTGATTATCGATTTGAGTTTTCAAAGCTGCAACTTAATGGACAAATATTAAAAGATATTCCAGGTGATATATATTAAGCCCAACAACCTCTAGTGTGGCATGCTTCCAAAATTTTTATTATACTATTATTGGTAAAATTATCAGAGGTTTGTAATGCATGTGTCTACGATGTATTACAACAACAAATCTTTGATGCCCAAGATGGTATTTTGTGATCAGGCTAAGGGAAAATGAAAAATTGGCATGGTATCTAGGTATACCTTGATTAAAATATCTTAATTCCCTTTAACTTTAAAATCACAAAATATCATGTATGCATAATAAATTTTTATACAGTATTTTCAGGCCATACTGGGGACTGTTGTGCTTGAATATATCCTTGCTTTTGTTCTTCATTAACATAGTTCATCTATATTTGCTTCATTTTCTTGGTGCCTGAGGCACATGTGAATGTTCTAACTGCATGATTTCTTTTGTGATCTCTGCCGACTATGTTTAGTCAAAATGACAGCATTGAAGTTTGGTTGTTAGCAATTAGTGTTGTTAGAGAAGTGACTGATAATACTTTAATGTGAGTAGTCAACACATTGGCATGGGAAGAAAACAAAGAATACTATGATATTCTTTCATCTAAAAAAAGAAGACCTTAGATTCTTTTTTTTCTTTTCTTCTCTTTCTTCTCTCCCCTCCCCCCTCTCTTTCTCCTCTCCCTCCCTCCCTCCCTCTCTCTCTTTATTTTTCCCTTTAGGATATCATTATCCTGTGTCAGTATTTGAAATTGTATTTGTGTGCAAATGAATCATATTGCTCTGTTCCTGATAAACAAGTATGCTACTTTTACGTTGTCATTCATTTGCTGAATTTTACTTTTAAAAATAGAGTCTTAAAGAGAAAGAAAATGATGAGCTTGATATTCAGTTAAGGGTGTTTGAAGAGAACAAAGAAGATGACCTAACTGAATTATCCCACCGTCTCAATGACATTCGAGCTGAAATGGAATATCCTTTGAGAAACAAAAACTAATTCTAGTATATGTTGAAAAATCAGGAATTAATGATTTTCATATTCTCATTAGAGTAATTGTCTATAAACCAAGTTATAATGGTTGTTTTTTTTTTAGCAAGACTTTAGTATGATGCTATGCTTGGCATACATCCATGCTGAGAAATTATCACTCTGTTTTGATGTTATACTCACACTATTGAAATCTGCCCAATGGCTTATTGTATTACAGATATATTATGCTTAGTGGTCTTGAATATACAAGAGTCTAAAGGCCTATGGCAGTATATCTTACCAATAAAAATGAAGAAATGTTCTTTGAGTTCATATGTAATACTAGATAAGATACATTGTGCATTTTAAATGATACTCTGCTTATAGACACAATTCTCTGGAAAAGAAGTTCTTATCCTTTATCAGATATTTGTGTTCCTTAATGATACGAAAATTGTTAGATAAAATAGTATTTGTCTATAGAAAGCAATATTGTAAAAGTACCCACATATTTTGTACTCTAATACAACAGCATATAATTTTCCTGTGGCAGCCATCTGATATGAAATTTTTTGAGATATAAGATATGATTGTCATGGTACTGTCATTTGTGTCCCATCCATTACGTTCCATGCTTTTGGATTCTCTGAAGTAGGGAAACATTTCAGATTCGGGGCTGGGCTTTTTCTGCCAGCAACATTTTCTTCCCTGTCTTATTTTATTATTCTAAACAAACTGGAAAATTTTGTCTATCCTAAAAACTTCCACAGTAGCCTTATGCTTTTCATATAGACTTCCCCTTACATAAAAGTATTAGATATATGCAGATACAATGAGTAAATGGTATGATCATTGAAAATGATTTCTAATAATTTCCCTTTAAGATTAGTAACAGCAATCTGGACCAGCATCATGAATACATAGTAACTGTTTTTTTATTTTGGTCAATAAACATACATTGTATTAATCTGTCATTTGATCTATGCTGTAGCCATTTAAGAGTCTTATGATAGTTTAACCCAGTAATCTCATGTAGGGTTTAAAGTATTACAGTGAATTTTTAATTCTATTGCCCATTTTATGTTTTAAGATGTTGGATTGTATCTTACATTTATTTTAAGTGGGCTTTCTTGGTCCTCGGTACATATAATGTGAATCTACTTTTAAAATGTTTCCTAGATTAAGAATAGTATTTACAATACTAGTTTTCATATGTTTTAAAAAAGTATTTTAATATTCACTCACTGTATTTCAAATATATATATATATATATACATATATATATATAATTATTTAATCCTTTTTTATTTACAATCCAGGGTTTATCACCCTCTCGGTACCCCTCTTAGTGGTCCATATCCCATACTTCCTCCCCTGCCTCCAAGAGGATGTCCCGATCTCCACACCCCCATACCAACAGACTTCCCCAATACCTGGGGCCTCCAATCTCTTGAGAGTTAGGTGCATCTTCTCTCAGACCTGGCAGTCCTCTGCTGTATATGTGTCAGAGGCCTCCTATAGCTGGTGTGTGCTGCCTGGTTGGTGCCTCAGTTTCTGAGCAATCTCTTGGGTCCAGGTTAGATGAGGCTGCTGGTCGTATTGTTTTTATTTATTTATTTTTACACTCCAGATTTTATTCCCCCTCTGGGTCGATCCACCCTCCAATTGTTCCACATCCCATACCTCACCCCTTCCCCGCCCCCATCTCCACGAGGATGTCCCCACCCCACCAGACCTCTAAATTTCCTGGGGCCTCACAGTCTCTTGAGGGTTAGGTGCATCTTCTCTAACTGATCCCAGACCCAGGAGTCCTCTGCTGTATATGTGTTGGGGGCCTCATCTCAGCTGGTGTATGCTGCCTGGTTGGTGAGCAAGTGTCTGGGAGATCTTTGGGGTCCACGTTAATTAAGACTTCTGGTCCTCCTACAGGGTTGCCCTCCTCCTCAGCTTCCTCCAGCTTTTGTGTAATTCAGCCAGAGCGGCCAGCAGCTTCTGTCCATTGGTTTCGTGCATATATCTGCATCTGACTCTTTCAGATGCTTTTTGGGTCTTTTGGAGGGCAGTTACGAAAGGTTCCTTTTTGTGAACGCCCCATAGCCCCAGTAGTGGTGTCAGGTCTTGGAGCCACTCCTTGAGCTGAATCCCACTTTGGTCCTGTCTCTGGGCCTTCTTTTCCTCACGCTCTTCTCTATTTCCATCCATGCATTTCTTTCAGACAGGAAGAATTATGGGCCAGAGTTTTGACTGTGGCATAGCAACCCCATTCCTCCCTTGATGCCCTGTCTTTAATGTTGGAGGTGGGTTCAAAAAGTTCCCTCTCCCCACCGTAGGGCATTTCATCTAGGGTCCCCCCTTTGAGTCCTGACAGTCTCCCACCTCCCTGGTCTCTGGTACATTCTGGAGGGTCCTCCTAACCTCCTTCCTCCCAAGGTCTCCTGTTTCCATTCTTTCTGCTTGCCCTCAGTAATTCAGTCCTTTTTTTCTCACCCGGTACCATATCATGTTACCCTCTACCCCCAGCCCTATTCCCTTTCCCTCCCCTGGCCCTCCCTCCCTCCCTCCCCCAGAGACTGTTGGCCTTATAGTGATGCCTTCCCCTTCAGTTTTTCCACCTTTTCCCTATTTCAACCACAGAGGTCGCCAACTTCTGTCTATTGGTTGGGTGTAAGTATCTGCATCTGTCTCTTTCATTTGCTTGTTTGGCCTTTCAGGGCAGTTATGATAGGCCCTGTTTGTAAGCACACCATAGCCTCAGTAATAGTGTCAGGCCTTGGGGCCTCCCCTTCAGCTCGGTCCCAATTTAGTCCTCTCATTTGACCTCCTTTCTTGAAGGCTCTTCTGTATTTTGACCTTGCAGTTCTTTTAGACAGGGTCTAAACGTTTTTGATTGTGGGATGACATCCTCTTGCCGCCACTTGATGCCCTGTCTTTCTACTGGAGGTGGACTCTACTTTGTTCCCTCTTCACACTGTAGGGCACTTCATCTAAGGTCTCTCCCTTTGAGTCTAGTGAGTCTCTTACCTCCCAGGTCTCTGATATATTCTAGAAGGCTCCCCTACCTCCTACCTCCTGTGGGTATCTATTTCCATCTTTCTGCTGGCCCTCATGGCTTCAGTCTTATTTCCCCATTCCAATCCCTGCTCATGCTCCCCTCTTCCCCTTTTGGTCCCTTTTCCAACCCAGGTCGCTCCTCCCACCAACATGACTGCTTTCTTCTCCTGCCCAAGTGGGATTGAGGCATCTTCACTTGGGCCCTTCAGTTTGTACACTGTTTGGTGTTTTCAGTTTTGTTTGTTTGTTTGCTTGTTTTTGTGATATATAATAATATATATTATTGAATTTTTAAAAAATTTACATCTCAAATATTATTCCCTTTCGTGGTTTCCTGGACAAAAGTCCCCAAACCACCCCCTCCCCTTCTTTTATAAGGGTGTTGCCTTCCCCAACTACACCCCTTCCTGCCTCTCCCGACATTTCCCTCCACTGGGGGCGTCCAGCCTTGGAAGGACCAATGACTTCTCCTTCCATTGGTGCCCAACAAGGCCATCCTCTGCTACATATGCAGCTGGAGTCATGGGTCAGTCCATGTGTACTCTTTGGGTAGTGGTCTAGTCCCTGGGATTTCTGGTTGGTTGGTATTGTTATTCTTATGGGGTTGCAAGCCCCTTCAGCTCTTTCAATCCTTTCTCTGATTCCTCCAGTTGGGAGTTCTGATCTCAGTTCAGTGGTTTGCTGCTAGCATTCACCTCTGTATTTGTCACGCTTATTTCTGCGGGCTGTATCCTAGGTATTCTGTCTGTACATTATGGCTAATATCCACTTAGTACTGAGTATACACCATGCATGTCCTTTGGGTCTGAGTTACCTCTCCCAGGATGATATTTTTTACTTCCATCCATTTGCCTATGAATTGCATGAAGTCACTGTATTTAATGACAGAATAGTACCCATTGTGTAAATGTATCACATTTTCTGTATCCATTCCTCTGTTGAAGGGCATCTGGGTCCTTTCCAGGTTCGGGCTATTATAAATAAGGCTGCGATGAACATAGTGGAGCATGTGTCTCTGTTATATGTTGGGGCATCTTTTTTTTTTTATTAACGAGTATTTCTTATTTACATTTCGAATGTTATTCCCTTTCCCAGTTTCCGGGCAAACATCCCCCTAATCCCTCCCCCTCCCCTTCTTTATAGGTGTTCCCCTCCCCACCCTCCCCCCATTGCCACCCTCCCCCCAACAATCACGTTCACTGGGGTTTCAGTCGTAGCAGGACCAAGGACTTCCCCTTCCACTGGTCCTCTTACTAGGATATTCATTGTACCTATGAGGTCAGAGTCCAGGGTCAGTCCATGTATAGTCTTTAGGTAGTGGCTTAGTCCCTGGAAGCTCTGGTTGCTTGGCATTGTTGTTCATATGGGGTCTCGAGCCCCTTCAAGCTCTTCCAGTTCTTTCTCTGATTCCTTCAACGGGGGTCCTATTCTCAGTTCAGTGGTTTGCTGCTGGCATTCGCCTCTGTATTTGCTGTATTCTGGCTGTGTCTCTCAGGAGAGATCTACATCCGACTCCTGTCGGCCTGCACTTCTTTGCTTCATCCATCTTATCTAATTGGGTGGCTGTATATGTATGGGCCACATGTGGGGCAGGCTCTGAAGGGGTGTTCCTTCAGTCTCTGTTTTAATCTTTGCCTCTCTATTCCCTGCCAATGGTATTCTTGTTCCCCCTTTTAAAGAAGGAGTGAAGCATTCACATTTTGATCCTCCGTCTTGAGTTTCATGTGTTCTACGCATCTAGGATAATTCAGGCATTTGGGCTAATAGCCACTTATCAATGAGTGCATACCATGTGTGTTTTTCTGTGATTGGGTTACCTCACTCAGGATGATATTTTCCAGTTCCATCCATTTGCCTATGAATTTCACAAAGTCATTGTTTTTGATAGCTAAGTAATATTCCATTGTGTAGATGTACCACATTTTCTGTATCCATTCCTCTGTAGAAGGGTATCTGGGTTCTTTCCAGCTTCTGGCTATTATAAATAAGGCTGCGATGAACATAGTGGAGCACATGTCTTTTTATATGTTGTGGCATCTTGTGGGTATATGCCCAAGAGAGGTATAGTTGGGTCCTCAGGCAGTTCAATGTCCAATTTTCTGAGGAACCTCCAGACTGATTTCCAGAATGGTTGTACCAGTCTGCAATCCCACCAACAATGGAGGGGTGTTCCTCTTTCTCCGCATCCTCGCCAGTATCTGCTGTCACCTGAGCTTTTGATCTTAGCCATTCTGACTGGTGTGAGGTGGAATCTCAGGGTCATTTTGATTTGTATTTCTCTGATCACTAAGGACTTTGTACATTTCTTTAAGTGCTTCTCAGCCTTTTGAGATTCCTCTATTGTGAATTCTCTGTTTAGTTCCCTAGAGCATTGTTTGATTGGGTTGTTTTGTTTCTTTGTGGTTAGCTTCTTGAGTTATTTATACATTTTGGATGTTAGTCCTCTATTGCATGTGGAGTTAGTGAAGACTTTTTCCCAATCTGTTGGTTGCCAATTTGTCCTATTGATTATGTCCTTTGCCTTACAGAAGCTTTCCAATTTCATGAGGTTCCATTTATCAATTCTTGATCCTAGAGCCTGAGACAACTTGAGTTTTGTTTAAGAAATTTCTGGTTTTCTTATATTCTTTTTAGAAAAATAAATATGAGAACAAATAATTTTAGGCTTATTTTATTTGGATATTTAGAATAAAACTTGTTTTGTGATCTTTGATAGCTGAGTGATTATTTGACATTTCTTTTATCGGATAATAAATATAAAATAGCAGTTTCTCTATTGGAACCAGAGACAGATCAAGGGAAAACTTCTTTCATTGATGGCTTTCGCATTTGAATGGCCCCAGCTATTATCTGAAGTTGACAGTATAATGAATGATTGATTATTGAATGTGTTGACACCCAAGGGGTCTTGGAAATTTTCTTTTGTCTTCTTTCTCTAATGACAGGATTAATTTTTTTTTTGCTCTGGATGTTTAAATGCTATACCATGAAATTGAAGCATTATTAACAATAATAGAAACCAAGTGACACTTTTGATTTTTAAAAATTAGCCACTTCAGTCATAAATGTACTATTCATCAAGATTCTTTGCTGTTTTCCTTCACTCACTTTCTACTGATATGAATGAAGTCTTCCATCTTCTTTATAATATGCTGAAAGACACTGCTGCTGAAGGTTACTTATTATCCATTCTGCAACATTTTCTGCTCATCAGAAATGATTACTATATCAGGTAAGATTCATATCTGAGAGGACTACATGTACAACTTGAATTGGATATCAAAAGAAAGTTAACAAAGTAGTGGGTCCAAGGAAATATATGCATTTTATGTACATAAAATATAAAGGATTTACTACTTTAGGCAACATTTTAAAAAAGAATTCATTTATTTTAATTGGGCCAGAAAAGATAGCTGCATACAAGTGTGATGCACCCCAGCAAACAGAATTTAAGCAGAAATTAACCTGTCATATATTATTAAGTCTGTAATGAATTTTTCTGCTTGATACTGGCAACCCAATGAAAACATTGGAACTGCAAGAATTTTTTTTTTAATTTTTGTCTATTTTAACACGTAAGCTTTTATCATTTCTTTTTATAGTGTTCAGTAAGGCTTCTCAGTATGTTCTCTTGTATATATTCCTAACTTCTTACAGCATTGGTCACAACGATTGCCTTTGTTTCATTGGTTCGTTTGTATTATTGTCTTAACCTTGTCTTCCATCCTTGATAATTATTCCTTGGCTCAGTTTCTTTTACTGATTTTGTTCTATAGTGTAGGGTTATTATTATTGTTATTATTATTATTACTATTATCATTATTATTATTGATATCATTCATAAGTAACACTCTGACACCTTTCCTACATTTTAGTTGTTTTGATATTTCTGTTTTTGAAGAAATTGTGAGTTTAATGAAAATGAGATAAACACTTGTTTATCAACCTTTAAAAAATGTAATACCTTTAAATTTAGGAAATATTATTGTATATATTTTAGTTTTTGTCAAAGAAAATGAATATGATAATAACCAAGTTTTGAGTTTTATAATAGATTCTGTCTATATATTAAACCTAGAAACTTTAAAAATAACAGGTTTATGAGTAGACTGAAATTATCTATAAGCTCATGACCATGGTCTTAATGTTAATGACAGTGCAAGCTATTCATAATTGCTTTATACTATTATTATGGCTACTGGGTTCTTTGAATTCTCACAACTTGCTGTAATAATTTAAAAAGGACTGCTACCAGAATAGTATTGGCAATAAAATTTGACAATTCTAAAATACCATATTGGATTTTTTTGCTTCAGGCTTATACAATGATTTGATCTTCATTATGATGTCGCGGAGACAGAAAAATGTTTAAAGAACTAATCCATACCTTCTAAAAATCACTATAAGTAGTAATACATCATAATGGAGATACAGTGGTCATACTTATTCAGGTTTCTGGTAATATGATTGGTGAAGAATTATGTATTTCCTGGAAATGTTAATGAACCACAAATGATTCATACATGACATATTTTGAAAAAAAATTGTTTGTGTCTGTGTGTAGTCTGTATGGCAGTAGGTTTTTGTGTGTAAGTATGTTTGTCTACAGTATGTGTTTAGATATGTTCTTGTGAATGCAGACAGAGGCAAGGGGTCAAATTGGTTATTATGCTCTACATTTTCTGTGAAATTATCTTGTGAAAATGTCTTTCTCACTGAAACTGGAGGAATGCTGATAAGTTCCTCTAGTCTTCCTGTCAACACCGCAGGCAGATCTGGGTTTACAGATGTGCATCATCACCATCCCTGGCTTTTTACATCCTCCTCATTTGCACCCTATTCTATACAGCTAGTACTCTAATTCACTGAGCTATTGCTGTAGCCCATACAATCTTTTCCTCCTTATAATATTCTTGGGTGGAGGTATACCATGTACTTTTATTTCACCTATTAGATGAAAGGAAGTGTTCTGTTGTTCTTAGTTATTCACAGAGTGAAGTTAAGACTAATATATCCCGGGCTCTGATGATGGTGTTTGAAAGCCTAAAGGCACAATGCACAATGCATATTTCTTTTCATTCTTAATCTTAGTAACAGCCATTAAATACACGGAAGATTAATTAGAGTCTGTTTTATATATTTTCAAGTTTTTAGTACTTTGACAAGCTATATTTAGAGATGTTTATATCATAATTTGTGTTACATAATATCTCTCTGAAGTGCTGTTGAATTTATTAGCACATGACGATTTGTCTTCTGCAAATTTTAATGCAAAATGTCCCTTATTTTTATTTTTCCAGTCAGTGGTCATTTTTAAAGCCAAAATTACCTTGGGAGATTACAGAAAAATGGTGTGTTTTAAAACCTTTGACACATCACACAAATTGCAACTGTAGCTATGCATATTAAATGCATATGATTTTATAAAACAGATATTTTTTAGAAATATTCTGCTTACATAGGTCTTCATATTAGTCTTTAAAAGAAATGACTCAGCCCAGTTTTATAAGCTCGTGTGACTGTCCTGAGTAAATGTTCTGCACTGAATTCAAGACATTGCTTGCTACCCAAGGCCAAGAAACATATTTTTTTTTTGAAAAGGACAACTTGTAGCTGTTTATAACTGTTTCTGTGCTCATAGATTTAGTATTAAGGAATCACTTAACTTTCATTAACTTTAGCAACAATACCTTAAATAGATAGATAAGGTGGATAAGTATTTTCGAACACAAGCTTCAATCCCTGCAAACTAGAATATTAAGTCTGTACATACTTTCAATCAATTACATCACACTCAATTTGGCCCCCTAATGTTAAGAGTGCCTTTAAGCCTTAGTCATATTTTCTGTCCAAAGAAGTGTAAATATTAGTGGAATTATTTCCTTCTTGGCGCTAGTGGAAAAAAAAAAAACCTGAGTTCTTTTTGCATTCTGAATTCCTTCATAAGAAAATTGATTGATGCAAGTAGAAAAACGTTCTCAAATATTTTCTCCTTTGTACAGGCCACAGTATTATAAAATAATTGAGGAGTGTGTTTCACAGATAGTGCTGCACTGCAGTGGCATGGATCCAGACTTCAAGTACAGGCAACGCATAGACTTTGATTTCACTCATCTCATAGGTATGGGTTATGCTCTTCGCTGTCATTCATGTCTCACGCCTTCTGCCTCCTGAGCACTTTTTTACTGGATATTTTATGTATTTACATTTCAAATATTATTCCCAATGGAGGAGTTAGAAAAAGGAGAGGGAGCTGAAGGAGTTTGCAACCTCATAGACAACCGGACACCCTAGAGCTCCCAGGAACTAAACCACCAACCAAAGGGTACATATGGAGGAAACCATGACTCCAGCTGCATATGTAGCTTTTTGGGCATCAGTGAGAGGAGAGACCCTTGGTCCTATGAAGGCTTGATGCCCCAGAGTAGGGGAATGCCAGGGCAGGGAGGCAGGAGTGGGTGGGTGGGTGAGGGAGCACCCTCACAGAAGTGGAGGAGGGAGGATGGGATAGAGGGTTCATGGAGGGGTTAACATTTGAAATGTAAATAAATAAAATATCTAATAAAAAGAAAAAGTAATAATTCTTAAAAATTCTTATATGTTTAGTTATATATTTAGTTATTTTAGCTTAGTTTTCCCTCACTAGGTTCTTTTTCTGAAATGTAATATAAGTAGCACCACATAGCACATATTCTCTGTGTTTGTGTTTTTACATGAAGAATAATTTTGAGATTCATTTCTGTTTTTTTCATGTCTTGATTTTTATCCGTTGATATTGTGAAATAGTATTCATGTAAGAATATAATATAATTCATGTTTCTTGGTGGTCAGTTGCATTCTCCCAGAGTTCAACTGTTGCAATAAAGCTGTTCTGTATCATTTGTATAGAACTGCAACTCCGACATAAGTTTCAATTTCCTTTGGAGAAATATTGGGTTAATGTAGAAACATTAGACTCAAAATGTGTTTTTCATCATGTTTATTAACTAGATTCTTACAATTGTAAGTTTTTTCTTTTTGTACACGATGCATTTTGTTTCAGATCAGAAGTTAAGTAAAATATTTTACTGGAAAACTTAAACTGATGAATGTCTCTGCACTTTCCTCCCCCAGCTTTTTAGCAGATCATTTTGAAATTTTATTATCTTAAACATGGAGTTTTTTACCACCTCTGTCAACAAAATAATGTGTATTTTTTAAAAGAATTATGTAGTGTTAAAAGTTGAATTATAATTGAAGACTTTCAGTGCAGTGATAATTTCATCAAAAAATATTTTGGATGGTTGAGTATTTTTGCTTTAACCCTAAAGAAAGAAATCATGATAGGATATGTACATTATAGTATATATTAATGTGACTTTAATAATAATAATAATTCATGTGAAAAATACAGAATCATATACTGGCAGCCATAATTAGCTGAAGATTCCATGTCATATATTTCTTATCATTTTTGATTCTCCTGAATAGATGCTTGTGTAAACAAGGCAAAAGTTGAAGAAAGTGAGCAAAAAGCAATGGAATTTTCAAAGAAGGTAAGACGTATAAAGAAGTCATCCGGATTTTTAAAACATGTCACTTTATAACTTGTCCTTTCAATTTTGTAGTACTTTATACTACTAGATTCAAACATTATGCAATATTGTTTTATTTCCTAATAAGGTTAGTTAGTTTCTATTCCCTCTTCATCAACCTGATTCATTAGTTAAGAAAAACATTAGTCACATTATACTTAATAATAAACAAAATGAAATCATCGGTCCGATAGTTTACATAGTTAAAATCAAACAACCAAAGCAAATTCCTCCATTGCTTTCCTTTAGTGTTCAGTTAATACTACACAGTTCCATGGAGATCTGGGAAAAACTTGGTGTCTTATTTGAGCTGGTGATGAAATTCGATAAATTACAATATTTTGGTAGCATGCATGTTAGTATGTGTCCCTCTTTCTTTTTGGTTTGAGATAGTATTCAAACAAAAGGCAGGGGGGAAACAGCATTCAGGCAACTGACAGGAAGGCAAGTGCATACATTTGCTCATTCCTTTAAAGTTACGACTTAGCTTTGAGGTTTCTCCATCACTTTTGCTGTAACTCTGGAAATATTAGAGTTACTTCTGGACATGTGAAGAGATATTTTTGCTTGTTCATGCCCTAGAAGAGATAATAAGCAGCTGAGTTGAATACAATGAGATTGTGTGATGCAGTCGTTGGCAAATGCATATTTTTTGTAATAGAACTTTATTAAACTTTCATTTTCAATAACATGTCTTCAATTTTCATTGAATGTCATAGAATCTCCTTAAATTTGACTAGTGGGCAAAATTGGAGCACATTGTGATAATCTATCTTTGTAATTTCTTGTCATTACACAAGTTATCCTGAAATCATAGGGAAATGTGACGATTGCTAACATTGTTAATTGCCAATATTTAGAGTGGATATGTGGCATTCACCTAGTCACTTCCTATATCCATTGTCTTCTGAGTTACATTAAACATAAAATAATTTTACTTTTTACTATGTCTCTGAACGTTTTGATATTTGTATAATATGTTTTGATAATATTTACCCCTATCCCTAGTTCTCCAAAACGTTAGACTGTGGCTATAGGATCCAATCTCAGCATTTCCACTACTTCCCTCTGACTCTAAGTAAGCTACTTCTCTTTGGACTGTGCTTTTGTCATAACTAAAAAGGGAGTCAAAGAGTAGGGAGTTGGAAAAAGACTACTTCTCCTCTTCATAATTGGGTTTGTGTTATTCCTATTCTGCATATTCACATTTAATATAATATTAAATTAAAAGCAAAAATTGTGTGCTTGTGTAAATGGTATATTTGAAAATTCCTATAGAAGAAACTAACTTTGAGAAATGATTATGATTTATCATTGAGAAAAGAGTTAGGATTATCAACTCAGGGAAATCATATTGATTGTATAAAATGTATTGAAAGAATTCTGTTTCTTTTGTTTTGTTATTTTTGTTGTTTGTTTATTTTGATTTTGGATACTGAGTTTCATTGTGTCCCCTTCTTGACCTAGAACTCAGTATGTATTCCAGGCTGGCTTTGAATGTGTATTGATCCTAATATCTCTGCTTCCTGAATGTGAGAGATTATACGTTTGCATTACTCTATCTGCCCAAGATCCACATCTACTCAGGGAAGTAGGAAAAGGAGATCACCGAAGGAGCTGTTGCTCTTACCCCTCATGTATTTATTGTGGTTTTTTAAATTTAGTTACATTAGCAAAGATTTTTACCAATCTCTGTAAGGCATTTACAAGTATGCAAGCAGATATAAATAAAACTGTAACTAAGCAGTGTTTCAGGTTTGATTTAGACACTGTCAACCAGTCTACCCAGACATGTTTTTCTTCCAACCTACCAGGATAGCATTCTATAATAATTTCCGAAGGTCATATCTTGTAGGAGGATGGATACTTATTAATAGGAAATGTGTTGCCCTATCATTTCATACACCTTAAGTACAATTCTGGGTGATAAGATATATCACTTTCAGAAACAGAAATAATATTGTTGTGATAATCTATATATAAAATGACCTGAGATCACATGCGCAATAAAAAGTAAATAAAAATTCTAGTAGCAAAACCTATACAGTATTCATTGTAAATATGTGTCTAGCTTGTGTCGCTTAGAATAATCATTGAGGTAGGACCTTGGACACAGTAAACGTACATACACCTTTTGTAGAGTTAAGATCTTTAGTACCCCATCTTTTCACTTCTCATTTTCTTTCCATCTCTCTTTTTTGTCTTTTTGATGTATGTATGTATTTATGTATTTTTTAATTATTTATTTTGGGTCCTCCCCCTTTTTTTCTCTCTCTCTCTTCTTGCCACCCCCCACTTTTGTACACTTGCTGGTATGTATTTGCTCATGCCCATCAGTTAGAGAACAATCTAGAGAATTCAGTTTACTCCTGCCATCTTATGTGATTCAAGGATCAAATTGAGGCTATGCCCCTGCACTTCTACACTCAGAACCATCCTTCCTCACCTCATTTTCCTCTCCAGTTGTTTAAAGAGGGTTTTGTTAGCCATCAGATAGAGAATAGGACATCAGTGTATATCACTGTACTGTCAGAGATTGTGCTTTACTGCTTTTGGGTCCTAAGCAATGGAGATTGTGACAGCAGTAATCTCCCAGTCCAATTTGTGTCAATATACATACTTCTTATCATTGTGAAAACCCAACCTTTTTAAAGACTAAATATGCTTAGAAGTTGTAAATACCTTTCATATTTTCCTGTTGCACACTATACCTAAACTTAAAAGAATGGTGGCAAATCTTCAATAAACATTATTAATTCTACGATTCAATTTCCTATAGCAATCTACTTTCCATTTCACGTGAAGAGAGACTTCATAGTCCATTCTTTTTTTCCTGTTTTTTAAAAGGAGAATTATACATATGTGGATGCTTAATTGTCAGAAGAATAATAAAATACATTTCTACGTATCTCTCTAAAGTCAGGAAAGAAAAAATGGTTCTACATATTTACTACATAATGTTTAAATCTTTCTCCAACACATACTAGTTAGTAACTATGCGTTTATGGTGGTCATTGCAGTTTGATGAAGAATTCACAGCTCGTCAGGAGGCTCAAGCAGAGATTCAGAAAAGAGATGAAAAAATCAAAGAACTGGAATCAGAAATCCAGCAACTTCAAGCCCAGGTAATGAAACAAAATGTAGACTTGACGTCACAATGATTTTGGTGGAGAAAGTTAGCTTGTTAGTCAGAAGAAAACAGACCTTGGGGTTGTTCTTCACAATTTTGCATTTTAGTTGAAATAAGTACAGATTTGATTTTTCCAGGACAGTAAATCATTTTAATGTTTGGAAATAAATAAGGCTTCATTTGCTCAAACTGCCCTGAATATTTTTACTAGAATACATTATACAAGCCAAACTGTTTGTGACATGAAATTTTCATGATGATGTGAAAAATTGTGTGCATAGTATTTTCCTTCAAAAAGAATATAGAAATGCTCATGAATTTTAATTATCCAAAAAACTTCTTGAGATCTTTAAATCAAGACTATCTTCAATTCAGAACCAAGACACTTTATTTCTACCTGCATTCCCTTGCACACAAACAAAGATACCTCTTAATTAAGATGTCTATACTTTAGAATTACATATACCCTCAACTTCTGTTGTGGCTTAAAAGAATAATATGAAATTTAAGATGCTGCCTCTAAATATTTAATGTCTAGTACGTGGTTGTTGATTGATTTCATCTCTTTCTAATAGTATGCTTACCAGTTACTTCCAAAATCCCTGGTAGGCTGCAAAGTGTGCATGGTAGTGCCCTTTTTACCCACAGCCCATATATCATTTATGTACACTATTTCAGTCTTTGTTTTCCTTTCTGTATTATGCTACTCCTGTCTGAAAACTAGATTTCTCTCATTGTTTCATTCCCTACTGGCGAGATATCTGTGTTCTCTCTGCCCTTGGCAGTTTTCTCTGCTTTGTACTCTTAGCCCAAGCGTCTGACTCAGTTTCCTATGTTCATACAGCACCTTTTAGTAGGCGTCAAAGCTTTTGAGTCTACCTTACACTTCCAGCTGTCCCCATAGGCAACTCTTTTGTATTGAAATCAAATTCAATGTTTTCGATCTCTTCTCTTTTCTTATACCAGCTCAGTCCCCATTTTTGTTTGTTTTAAAATTTACCACTATTTTCTTAATAAAAAAGTTTGAATTTTTCTCTTGCCTGACCTTTTCTGGACAAAAGACCTTAGTTCTTGTTTTATCTAAATTCTTTCAGTGACTTTTTCACCTCTTCATCAAACCATACAGCTTTTATGTCTACTTCCATTACATTTTGCCTGAGCTATTATTAATTGTCTCCTTTTTTTTTCTTCCTGCCTATAGTCCTTTCTTCCTCAAATTCTTGTTTTATGTCAATGGAAAATTAATCCCCATAGAACGCTGTTCAAATTATTATTATTGAAGAATTTTTTGTGTACAGTGCTTGCCTGTTGTATCTTGGATTAAACAAAATCTCCTTATCAGAAATATTAAAACCTTCTGGCAGGGGCTGCCTTATATTTTACTCCCACTGCAGCCTAGAATTTGACTGCTCTCCTAACTACAACGTCTGCTGGTGTTAAATTTCCTTTCCTTCCATTAGATCTGTAACTTACTAGCTCCATATTTTTCATTCTGCCAACTTTCTCATGTACTGGTTATAGATATTGCAATGAGTTTTCACAAAGTTTTCCATAGTCTACTTAAATTGGTTAAACAAGTTCTCAGAGATTTGCAAAATGTGATAGCCTATTAGATAGTGTGAGATATCCTACACTGAAGAAACCTTTCTAGCTCACGACCTTCATTGACTCATTGGACCATAGTATCCTTTGCTGCTTTTATTTTTATATTTGAGACAGAGACTCATTTTGTAGCTCTGGTTAGCCTGCAACTTTGTGTGTAGTACAGGCTGGCCTTGCACTCACAGAAAGCTATCTGAATGCATCTCCTGAATGCGAATATTAAAGGGATGTATTACCTTGCTTGCCTAAGTACAATACTTTCTGTGGTTATTTTGTGTCTGTTAGAATAGCCAGTTTATGCTATCACTCATCTCATCTTGATGAAGCTTTTCTTTCTTTCTCCTTCTTCCTTTTCTTCTCCTCCTCCTCCTCTTCTTCCTCTTCCTCCTCCTCCTCTTTTTCTTGAGTTACCCTCTTACTCTACAACACAGGCTGGTGTGAAACTTTCTGTGTAGCCCATATTGTGCTATTATTCCCTACAAGCAGTAGCAACTGTTGTACTGCATTAAACTCCAGTCTGATTGTTTGACTCCTAATTATTAAATGAAGAAAGAAGTAACTAATATGATTTGATTCTGAGAGGCTTCAGTTTTGTAAAGCATATATTTACTTGGGTTCAAACCTTTTGCACTTGTACTGTTTTTAAAGATCTTTTGTATAGTACCTCCAGTCTTAACGACTTTAAGGAATTTGTGGTTGTGATTGTACAAATCACTGACATCTAATAGAAGAAAATATTGACTGCTGTTTAAAATGTCTATTGAATATTTACATTTCCTTTCTGCATTAATGTAAAGATTGTATATTTCTCGTATTTGAACCAAACTTTATTATACAAAATACGTGTCAAATAATGTACAGAATTCTAAAATTGAATTTTTCTAATAATTTAATTAATCTTACATAAGAGTAAAAGTCAGTCATTTACACATTTGTGCAATTCCTCCTGATTTCTGGAAAGGATTTCATTCCAAGAGTAATAAGCCATTTTTGAGTATAAAAATATATGTACATGTATTTATATATGTGAACATATAATCATGAATATTTATACATATGAGTAAAGTTTGATCAATACTAGTTACCATTATATAGGACACATTTTTGTAATCATATCTAAGTATAAATTAAATTTTAAAGCATTTTATAAATAAAATTGTTATAATAGTTCTTTATTCTAAAAGATACTTTATAATTTAACTGGGATAGGAAGTTGTTCAAGTAGGAATTTTATATTAGCCAAGATAGAAAGATTTCTTCCTGCTGAAAATACATTCACCATACCATGAAATTAAAAAAATTAATTAATGAAAGGCAATATTTTTGTCTACTAATTGGTGATAGTTTCTTTGAAATATTTTTGTGTTCATTTTATAAAGAGAACAGTCGTAATCAGTGATGTTTTACAGTTTAATTAATCCTTAAAATCTAATGTGGGATGTAGTGTTATCCTCTTGTAATCAATTGCCATTAGTGAACAAGCCTGAGGTTACTTTCAGACAGTAAAAAGAAGTTATTCTCCACTTATGAACCATGTATATGAATTAATTCTCATGGTAAATGATACTTTCATTATGAGAGTAGAACAGAAAGAAGAGAACCACATTCAAATATATATCCTCTTGTTTTTTTGTTTGTTTGTTTTTTGTTTTTTTTTTTTGCTTTTCAAAACTTTCATGTTGTCTATTGATTAAATAAAAAACAATAAAATGTAATCAAAATTTGGATTTAGCAGTCAAGCCCCCAAAACATCTTCATCAATAACTACTAAATTCAAAGTTCCTTTAAGTTGGAAACACACAGCTTCAGGGAAAGTTCATAGTTTTCTATCATATCCTCTGTTTTTTCTTTCGTCTTAGTTATTCTACTTATTTACATTTCATTTTTTAAATTTTGTATTTACTTTTACACTCTAGATTTTATTCCCCTCCCAATCCACCCTCCAAATGTTCCACATCCCATGCCACCTCAGCTTTCACCTACACCCTCCGCCTCACAAGGATGTCCTCACTCCCCACCCCACCAGAACTCTAATCTCCCTGGGGCCTCCAGTCTCTTGAGGGTTAGGTGCATCTTCTTTAACTGATCCCAGACCCAGGAGTCCTCTGCTGTATATGTGTTGGGGGCCTTATCTCAGCTGGTGATGCTGCCTGGTTGGTGATCCAGTGTCTGAGAGATCTCTGGAGTCCAGGTCAGTTGAAGCTGCTGGTCCTTCTACATGGTTGCCCTCCTCTTCAGCTTCCTCCAGCTTTTCCCTAATTCAACAGAGGGGTCAGAAACTTCTGTTCTTTGGTTGGGTGCACATATCTGCATCTGACTCTTTCAGCTGCTTTTTGGGTCTTTTGGAGGGCAGTCATGATAGGTCCCTTTTTGTGAACGCCCCATAGCCTCAGTAATAGTGTCAGGCCTTGGGGCCTCCCCTTGAGCTGGATCCTACTTTGGTCCTGTCCTTGGACCTCCTTTTCCTCAGGCGCTTCTCCATTTCTATCCCTGAATTTCCTACAGAGAAGATAAATTAGGAGTCAGAGTTTTGACTTGTGGGATAGCAACCCCATCCCTCACTTGATGCCCTCCCTGTCTTTCTGCTGGAGGTGGGTTCAAAAAGTTCCCTCTATCCTCTTTAGGGAGTTTCATCTAGCCCCCACCCAATCTCGAGTCCTGAGAGTCTCACTTCCCAGGTCTCTTGTACATTCTGGAAGGTCCTCCCAACCTCCTTCCTCCCAAGATTGCCTGTTTCCATTCTTTCTGCTGACCATCAAGGCTTCAGTCCTTTTCCTCTACCCAATACCAGATCATGTTCCCCTCTCCCCCCACTCCCATCCCCTTTTCCTCTCCTGTCCCTCCCTTCCCTCTTGTGGTTGCTTTCTTGACTGAGGGGTTCTTACTTGGGCCCTTCAGCTTGTTGATTTTTTTTTGTGTTCTGTGGACTGTACCCTTTTTTTTTTTTTTTTGGCTAATATCCACTTATTGGTGAGAACATACTCTGCATGTCCCTTTGAGTCTGAGTTATCTCACTGAAGATGACATTTCAAATGCTGTCTGCCTTCCCTTGTTTCCCATATGCAAATCCTCCACCTAATCCCCCCTCCCCTTTGCCTCTAAGAGGGTGCTTCCCCACCCACCCACCCACTGGAAGGCCTGAAGGAGCTGAAGGGAATTGCAACCCCATAAGAACAACAAAATCAGTTGATGGACTCCCAGTAGCTCCCTGGAACTAAAGCACCAACCAAAGAGTACACCTGGAGGGAACCATGGCTCCTGCTGCATATGTAGCAGAGGATTGCATTATCTGAAACCTTCTTGTTTTACACTGTGGTGTTTCTGATAGATATCTGTCTGGTGTCCTGGATTATCTTTTTGTCCATCTGTTCATTTGTTTGTTTGTTTTATTTATTAATTTTTTTATTTATTTACTGGGCTGAGGATCAAACCTAAGGCTTCCCCCTGTAATGCAAGAACTCTAGTAAATGAGCTATATTCTCAGCCTTCATTTCAGGTTTTTGCACTAATTTTCCTCATCATAAGCATTGTGGTAAAGATATCATCAAATGTCCTATTTACATTATAAGGTTGTAATAAGGACAGAAGGACTGATAGATGTAAAATGTTGATATACTTATATTGGTATGCAAATGGATGATATTTAGTATTAATCATTAGTATTTGAAGACATCTGATTTACTGGTCCTGTGGAATACTTTCCCAATGGATTTGAGTTCATGACCTTGTGATACTTTGTTCAAATTTTAATCATCTGGGCTAACAGTTCCAAGCCATATGCTATTTGGTTTTATTTATAGTGAAAGGTATTGCTTCCTTATATTAGACCCCCCCCCAAATCATAGAAACTGCAAACTTTTCTTCTATTGATATATTAGTAGAAATAGTCATTATATGAATTACACAGTGTGTATCAAAAATCTCAATTATAGGTTCTGATAAATCTGGATAATCTGGAAATCTTAAAAAAATAAATCAAAAGTATATGTATACTTTGTGTTTTATTTTCTTTTGAGCATTTACCTTGTTTCTGTTTTAGGGACCTGGATCTGCATTTCCAGGGCCACCTCCACCACCTCCACTACCAGGTGCAGGGCCATGCCCACCACCTCCTCCACCACCACCCCCACTCCCAGGAGTAGGTCCTCCTCCACCACCACCATTGCCTGGTACTGCACCACCACCACCACCTTTGTTTGGAGCACCTCTTCTACCACCACCCCCTGGAGGAATCACTCCTTCCCTACCAGGACCAGTTGAGCTACCATATGGAATGAAGCAGAAAAAACTGTATAACCCCGAGGTATCCATGAAAAGGATCAACTGGTCCAAGGTAAAATTATAAATCGAGAACCCTTTTTGTTTTTTCTGTGAGTGATAAATGTGTGTGAAAAATGGATTTCTGTGAGTCCGCATCAGGTAGTATAAAGATGGTTTTTACTGGCATTATTGCTTTCCCCTGTGGGTTTTACCACCTTACCTTCATCTTGAAATGGGTGACCTACATAATTTACCATATACTTAGAATTATACTAGATACAAAGGAAAATCATATTGGAAATATTTTAAATAGAAAATGAAATGAAAATAATGTCACAAGTACTATTACTTTCACAACATAATGGTTTGTTAATATCATGTTGTCTGGTAGTTTTGACCTTCCAGAATGTTAAAGTTTTTTTTTTCTTGTCATTTTATACTTTAATATTGTGGGAAGGAAGGGACCCAAATAAATGGGCGGATAAGATGGTTTGGGGAAGAGTAAATGGAAGCAATGTACATGTATTAAAATTACACAATAAAATCCAATACTTTGTATATCAAATGCTTTTTAAAAACTAGTTATAAGTATAATATATATAGGTTGGAGAGTTATATACTGTACTATTTTGAGGATGTTTTCAGTAGACATTTTCATATGTATTTTACTCTTTGCTGTTGGGTAGCTTTTCAGTATAGCAACAAATCGGAAACGTTCTTCTGAACATTTAAGAGTGTAATTTTATATATTTGAAATTGATTTAGTGGAGAGGTAAACAAATGCATGTAATTGGTCTAAAAATCAAATAGGAATTCACAACATAAATACTTACCAGTGTTATTTTTGTGTTAGATTGAGCCTAGAGACTTATCTGAAAACTGTGTTTGGCTAAAACTTAAAGAAGAGAAGTATGAGAATCCAGATCTTTTTGCAAAATTGGCCTTGACATTTCCTTCCCAGATGAAAGGTACCTTTTTATTTTTTTTACACATTATTAATTCTTGTGTCTAGTGTACTAAAATTCATTTCTCTGGTAAAATGTGCTAAGGAATTATGAATGCATTGTTTTCTCACAGTAAACAAGGTCAACCATCAATATATTCATGTTTTAGCTATAGTTTACTCTGTTACCAAAAAATTTTTTTATTTGAATGTTGCATAAATAATATTATTTAACTTAAAGTATTAATTTTCCCATTATTTATTTTATATTTATGATATACCTAATAAAATTGCCATTTTGCTGAGAAACAAGAGATTAATTTGTAGATTTCTCATGTGACACAAATTTGTATCATGGAACACTAATACCTCTGAACTATATGAATGATATTGGACTAAGACTAGTGTGGTAGGTCTTACACTTTATGTATTTTTAATTATGCATCAACCTTATTTCCCAGGGAATTTCCTAGTTTTTGTTATAAGAATATGTTCTGATTTAATGTCCAAATCTGATTGTCAGAAAATTTTGTTGTGGACTTAACCATAGCATTTCTTCTTTAAGAACAAACCTTTAATGTCTTAGATATGTCTTGCATGCCAGTCAGTTAAGTCTCACAATATGTCATTGTGCTCTTTTGCATTTTATTTGACTTTATTAATTTTAGTAGTTATTGCAGAAGTTATAGAGCAAGGGGGTCTGTGTTGATTACAGTGTTCGGAAAACCTTCGACATTGAAACAATTGTTATTACCTTTACTTCTTTTCTTGTTTGCTCTGGTAATCTTCCCATGTAAAATTTTTCCTTTAGTACCACATATTCATACCTATAATAAAGTATCCACATAGTGGTTTGTTTTAAGATGTATATAGGAAACAAACATATTTCTGGTTTAAACTTGTATCTTATCCCCAAGATATTATTTTAATAACAAAATTAAAAAGGTGAAAACCTTCTGATGTTATATATTTTGGATAATTAGATCCTCAATCTGTATTTTTTTCTCTAAAACCTTTGCCCATGTTGTAGATGAAAATATTGAATGTTTAGGCATATAACTTTTTCCTTTGGTAAGGTACTGAGAAAGAAATTACTCTGTATCCTAGGCTAGTATGCAGACCAAAAATGGCCTTGGGTTCATGGAAACATTTTAGCTTCCAGATTTCAAGCATGAGATGCCATACTTGCTTACTTTTTCTATTTAAAATTATGTTGAACACCTTTTCTTCTGTTCACAGGCCATTTTAAATATTGTTTCTTGATTTTCACACTTTGCTTCTTTGAATATTTTCATGTGGAACACTTGCGGTTTGGCTTTTCTGTGAAGTGTGTTTTATAAAAATTATAGTTAGCCTCATTTATACAAATGAATAAGTAAGTGTAGATACTGTATTTTGCAAATGAAGAAAGTAAGATTAGAAACAAGGATAAATTATAAGGTAGGCTGCGGAGTATGTTCAATAGTGTGTGTGTGTGTGTGTGTGTGTGTGTGTGTGTGTGTGTGTCTGTTTCCTTTTAAAATCAACCCATTATAATAGTAAGTTAGTAATGGTAGTACAAACTGCAGCCTACTTTAAAAAGGCTGTTACAAAAGAGTTGCATCTACTTTCCTCAATTGTAATAAAAGCAACTTCCGCTGAGTGAATTAACTCATCCATAATGCGAATAGACTAATGTTTAACTAGGTAGGAAAATGAAATCAGCTTTTATATATGTCACTGCCTTTCAAACTCACTGTTTGATATCTAACAGATACTTAGTAAATGTTCATTAGGTTTTCTAGTTTATCTGATGGTGGGTATATATGTGTTTTGTTGTTACTGACAATTACTACAAATGTTTGTTTGGGAAGAGAATTTACTGTCCTTCCTTGTGGTCCTTACTAGAGCTAATCAGTTATAAAAGAAGTAATTCTTAATGTTCCTGCCAAAACCTAATCAAACCAGAATGAAGATAAACAAAATTATTCAAATTATGCACTCACTGCTGTGAATGCTGCCTCTCTTATTCCCCTTAAACTTAATTCTTCAAATTTCTTTTTGGCATTACTCCTATTTTTGCTAATTTTGAGTATTTAAATATATATAAGGACAGTGGAACAATTTGGCATCATTGATTAATTTCTGAAGGGACATTTCAGGATCAGTTAAATATCATAGAACATCCTGTTCAGGGATGCAATAGACCAAACAAATTTTGGTGACCCATCACTGATGCTTTAATTAACCCTCTTAAGTATTGATTGTCTTCCTGTTGAAATTCCTAGTTGTAATTTTTTGACATTCACAGTGCCGTGATTCATAATTTGGTCAATAGATGGCAGGCTTAGTAAGAAATCAGCAGGAGGTTTTGGTTCCAGCAAACTTATGCTGTCCTACCCTGGCTCTCATGGTGTTAGGATACCACTTTCTTCTCTATTCTACTGCTCATTGCAGCTCAATCAGCACCATTCTGGAATTATCCACCAACCCATTGTTTCTAAGACCTATTTCCAAGGCCGTTAGATTCAGTGTTCCAAAACCTTTTGAGAACTACCCCCTACTGCAAGGCCTTTGGAGAGTGCCTGTCTCCATTCTCACTAAATGCACTATAAAGCATTACCAGTCTGTATTGTCAGGAGAATGTTTAAAAATTCAAAGTAGCTGAGAGTTGCTAAATAGAACCAAGCTTTAATATACCAGTTTTAATACCTATAATATTTAGGTTTGTAAATATTTAATATGTGAAAAATTCCATGAACTTATGCTTTCTGTTTGACTCAATTATTCTCAGAGTTTTAGGGAAAGTTATTTGTAATCTTCCAGTAAAAAGTAGTTTATTCCTATTTTAGGACAGGATTATCCCATTTTATTTAGTTAGTTTGTAAAATCCCTAGTATGTGCATGGGAGACAGCTGATTCTTTTCTTCTCCTTGCTGCAGAAAACTAACTCATGAGCTATTGACTGAGGTAGGGAGATTATCATATTCTGTCATGTTGGAGTAAATGTTAGAATATTGAACGTTTATTCAGAAGCTGTGGGGACACAGAATATAGCTAATGTAGAATTAGAATGAAATGAATAATACAGGGGTGGTACTATTGAACATTTCAGTATAGTTTCAATAGGGAAGGATGGAAAGAAGTCTTTCTGGATAGGGAATAGCATTAGCAAAGTATTAAAAATTTAGATGACTGAAACTTAACTGAATTTATTTGAACAAAGAACTACTCGTGAATTTTGTAACACCCGGGGTCAGAAGAGATTTATTTAAACAACAGTCTTTTGTATGCTAAGCATACACACAAAGGCAGAAATCTGGAAGTTTTTCATATGTAGACATTTGCCTTGTTTGAATATTTGGTGATCAAAGCTTGACTCTTTGTTATTGGTGCGAATTCAGCTGGTTATTACAAAACTATATATATTAATTAGGTTGAACTGGAATTTTAGAGCCAGCTTTGCGCCTCTGGTCTCCTATTAACTTAACAGTGGGGAGAAGAGAAGCGCATACTGTGCTGAGAGCACAGACAGCAGCTGCTGGTTTTGGAGTGAGGAGACTTGGTGAGAACTTCACAGTGAAGAATGTCACTTTGCTCTTTTTGCATTAATGTGGGCAGAACTACTTGCTATAAAGCTTGTCTTTAGATGTAAACATTCGCTGAAAGTAAGAGAATCCGATGAAATACAGAAATGAAAAGTGAGTTTATAAGCAGTTTTGCCAGACTTGGATAGAAATTCTTATTCCATCCCCAATTTGTTTTTATAGCATTGTTAATAACTAATAGAAAAGGTCATACCAGTCTATGAAATGTGTATAACACTACTCTTTCTAGAGGATGAATCTTCTGGGTTCAGATTCCTTTTCATTTCTGGCATGGTATTTCCAGTGGGAATCTTAATTCCTGATCCCCATTTGTTTGAATGAAGGATCTTGCAAATTCATTAGCTTGGGCAAGATACAATGATATTCTTAAATAGTGTGAATTCTTTTATCTTCTGTAAGGGTTCTCCTAGTTTTTGAATGCTGTATTTTCTTGATTGTGACATTTAAGCTCATATAGGCCATCATATTGCCATGACACAAAATGTAATTCAACATGTTTTCTATATAAGGAAATATAAACATTATATGGATATACATATTTAGGTAAACAAGAGAGCAGCTTTCGAAGTCTTTCAGACTCCTGGAGTCTTTAAGAATATATATATCTGTAACTGCTGGAATTTGTATGCTTTCTAGTTATATTTTATTCAGTTAGATGCTCTTTGGAGATATATAACCATTCAGACTTTAATGATAGTGTTCTTTTGCCTTTAAAAAACTGCAGTAATTGTAGATAATAATAATAATATTACATAAGAGTTAAAGTAATGATTGTTAATATTAACTAAAATTGAAATAATAATGAAATGTATAGCTTATAACTGCTAATTCTAATTAGAATTTCTAGGGTTCTCTAGGGGCTTTAGGAAGAACAAAGATAGTCCATGTTTGGAAGTTGTAAGCATTTTCTTTGGTTTTAATGTTGCTTGGAGGTAATATAAGAAATAAACATAAGAGGTTAATAAAACAGCTTCGTCAATAATATATTGTACAATGCTACTTTGGTTTAATAATAACTGAAAATAAGGTTTTATAAATATTTAAGAACAGATAAATTTCACTTTTAATACTTAAAATATCAGATTTTCACAGAACACATTTTAATGATGTATGTATATATACATATAAAATTATTAATTTTTCTTCTAAAATACCTTTTAAATTGAATTTTTAAACTTTGAATTTAGCTGTCTGGCCCTGAAAATATTTAATGTTGTTTTATTTCTTAACACACTTTTCTATATTTATTGAAGAAACTAAAAGACAAAAGAATGGTAAAATCTAATTTATGTCCATTTTCATAATACAGAACATTGGCTTTACAGTAATAAGCTGTCAGTCTCATCATATATACACTTTATACAATGGTGTTAATGTGTCTACAGAGTAATGGTGTCTTAAACAATTTGTTATCATAATGACACACGTTTCTTCCAGTTCTGGAGATGAGAAATTCACTGCAATTTGTAGAGGATGCTTTTAAATTATTCTCACGTGGTAGACGGACTAAGGTTTCTTTCCGGGATATTCTTTGTGAAAGAATCATCTTCCAGATGCTACATTTTTTTTTGTTCTTTTTTTCGGAGCTGGGGACCGAACCCAGGACCTTGCGCTTCCTAGGTAAGCGCTCTACCACTGAGCTAAATCCCCAGCCCCCAGATGCTATGTTTTTAATACCATCTCCTTGAGGCTTAGCTTTTACCATGTCGATTTTTGGAGAACATTATCAACATTAACATTCAGTTTCTTTTAAATCCTATCTTTATTATATATTCATATTTAGGTTCCTGTAAATTTGATTATCATTGTCATCTTAGCCCTCTTCTCCCATTCTTAACATACTAAGAGTTTTGATTTAAAATAGCATGCCCACTTTGTTTATTCTGGTATTTTTTCGCATAAGATTAGGGTTGTTAGAGACAGAGATCCTGTCTTTCTTAGAGAGATGTTGAGATAGACTACCTTCTGCATTCTACGAAAGGGGATTTTAAAATAGCTGATCTTACAGATTGCAATATAGATTTCAATACTTCTGGCATTAATTCCATCAAGACAAAGACTACAAATAATAAAGGCAATCCTTATAACAATAGCATGATGATGTAGCTTCTGATATATCTCAATAGCTGTGATTTTGTGAATCCACATTTAATTTAGTTGTCATTTCAACTCTAGATGGTTTATTGTTTTATAGGAATATGTCTTGATTTTGGAGGTAGTAAATGAGAAGAATGTGACTTTGAGCCAAGGTTTGTTTTTAATGACTTCCCTATGTTATAGCAATGAGTTTTAATGACTTTTCTGCCCTTAGTAATTTGTTCATTTTGTTGAATAGTTTAACAGAGCTCTTTTTCACACAGTTAATGATCTAGTACCACATATATTGTATTATCTTGTGAAATGTGTCATCCTATTACCCTAGCAGTAAAGGCACTTCTTCAGTGCAGGAACCAGAGGTAAAAGTAGTAAATTATTCTCTGAAGAAAATAGTTATTTTTCCTAATACTAAGGTTTATTTCTCTTTTGTAATTATTTCCATGGAATAATTCACTGATAAAATGGTGTGATGATTTTGGTTCTGTTTTTGTTTGTTTGTTTGTTTATCATTAATGGAAGAATGTAGTTTTGTGACATTATTTGCCAAATGATGGTTTATTAATACACGGGATATATACATAAGATAATGAAATTAATTTTTATTAGGAACGTTTAGAGGTAAATTCATAACATTATAGATGCTTCGTATTTCTTTATTTGCTTTTGAGATGAACTAAGCATAATAATAGGTCTTCTTTTGATAGTGTTTGTAAATGAAAAATTGTCAAACATTTTGAGGCATTATTCTAGCTATGTTTGTATTGATTAGACAAATTAAATTACATTGACTTGCATATAAATTTTAACATTTCTACACAACATTCTGTGATATGATGGAGCATTATATTTATGAAATGAATATTAGACTGTATCTTGTATAAGAAGTAGGAGCAAGCAGTTTCTGAGTTTGGCAAAGTATATGTACATTAGCACAGAGAAATTCAACCTGGCTGATGCATTGAATATACATAATACATAATAGACATAATACATAATTATGTACTAATCCATTTTTGATGCATTTAAACTTATTTCTTTTAAATACATGAATCATAAATATGAGCATAACAGTTTTCTAGTGACCTTAAATTGTCTTTAGTAGATTTTATTATTAATATCATTACTTTGAAATACTTTGTATATAAAGTAAATGTTTGGTTATATGCTCATTATGAATTATCTCAGATATTCTATGGGAAATATCACATCTAATCCAAAGTTGTAACTTTAAAATATTGTTTTGTAGATATAACAGGTTAATGCATTGCAAAGCCCCATCATGTTGAAGTCATTTTAATCTCTGCAATTATTATTATTAGGCTAATCTGATTTTGCACATAACACATTATCCTTACAATTAACAGATCAGTAGAACTCACATTTAGTGGTGGGGATGTAGTTTTATCTAACATGCGTGAGATCCTGGCTATTCTTTGAACTGAAAAATAAGAGAATATAAACAAACACATGCACACACACACAGACACACACACACACACACACACACACAAACACACACGCACACATAAATATTTCCATTTATTTTTCAAAATATCAGGAATCCAAATTTTGAGCTTCATGATATCATACAATGTCATGAGACACCTTTCCATGCTGAATCTAAGTTCATTTCACTGCCTCTACTGTTGTGTTGATGGCATTAAGATGTGAAGAACATTTCACAAATGATTTAGTTTCTTCTTAAGGGTCTCTAAATATCTATTAACTTCTAGGCAATTTGTGTTTTAACTCTCCCTAGTTCCTGGATTGAAAGCTGTTGTAAAGATCTCTATCTTTCTGGGAACTTGTCCACCATTTTGTCTATAACTTACATGGCACTTCTACTAGAATACACTCTTCACAGTATTGTTTATTTTAGTTTTCTTAGATTATACTAGAGCCTATGGCAAGTTTATTGAATGAATATATAAAAGGATTGCAGCTATAATCCCAAACCTAATAGCAGAAAATAAGGTGAATATGGCTTCATTATTGGCACAGACACACATACTTTCTGCATATATGTGACCAAGCTCATCGGCTGAAGTTGAGTCAAACAAACTTGTTCCCTTATGAATATCGACGCGAAAATACTCAACAAAATTCTGGAAAACCGAATTCAAGAGCACATCAAAACAATCATCCACCATGACCAAGTAGGCTTCATCCCAGGCATGCAGGGATGGTTTAATATACGGAAAACCATCAACGTGATCCATTATATAAACAAACTGAAAGAACAAAACCACATGATCATTTCATTAGACGCTGAGAAATCATTTGACAAAATTCAACACCCCTTCATGATAAAAGTCCTGGAAAGAATAGGAATTCAAGGCCCATACCTGAACATAGTAAAAGTCATATACAGCAAACCAGTTGCTAACATTAAACTAAATGGAGAGAAACTTGAAGCAATCCCACTAAAATCAGGGACTAGACAAGGCTGCCCACTCTCTCCCTACTTATTCAATATAGTTCTTGAAGTTCTAGCCAGAGCAATCAGACAACAAAAGGAGATCAAGTGGATACAGATCGGAAAAGAAGAGGTCAAAGTATCACTATTTGCAGATGATTTGATAGTATATTTAAGTGATCCCAAAAGTTCCACTAGAGAACTACTAAACCTGATAAACAACTTCAGCAAAGTGGCTGGGTATAAAATTAACTCAAATAAATCAGTTGCCTTCCTCTATACAAAAGAGAAACAAGCCGAGAAAGAAATTAGGGAAACGACACCCTTCAAAATAGACCCAAATAATATAAAGTACCTCGGTGTGACTTTACCCAAGCAAGTAAAAGAGCTGTACAATAAGAACTTCAAGACACTGAGGAAAGAAATTGAAGAAGACCTCAGAAGATGGAAAGATCTCCCATGCTCATGGATTGGCAGGATTAATATAGTAAAAATGGCCATTTTACCAAAAGCGATCTACAGATTCAATGCAATCCCCATCAAAATACCAATCCAATTCTTCAAAGAGTTAGACATAACAATTTGCAAATTCATCTGGAATAACAAAAAACCCAGGATAGCTAGAGCTATCCCCAACAATAAAAGGACTTCAGGGGGAATCACTATCCCTGAACTCAAGCAGTATTACAGAGCAATAGTGATAAAAACTGCATGGTATTGGTACAGAGACAGACAGATAGACCAATGGAATAGAATTGAAGACCCAGAAATGAACCCACACACCTATGGTCACTTGATTTTTGACAAAGGAGCCAAAACCATCCAATGGAAAAAAGATAGCATTTTCAGCAAATGGTGCTGGTTCAACTGGAGGGCAACATGTAGAAGAATGCAGATCGATCCATGCTTATCACCCTGTACAAAGCTTAAGTCCAAGTGGATCAAGGACCTCCACATCAAACCAGACACACTCAAACTAATAGAAGAAAAACTAGGGAAACATCTGGAACACATGGGCACTGGAAAAAATTTCCTGAACAAAACACCAATGGCTTACGCTCTAAGATCAAGAATCGACAAATGGGATCTTATAAAACTGCAAAGCTTCTGTAAGGCAAAGGACAGTGTGGTTAGGACAAAACGGCAACCAACAGATTGGGAAAAGATCTTTACCAATCCTACAACAGATAGAGGCCTTATATCCAAAATATACAAAGAACTCAAGAAGTTAGACCGCAGGGAAACAATAACCCTATTAAAAAATGGGGTTCAGAGCTAAACAAAGAATTTACAGCTGAGGAATGCCGAATGGCTGAGAAACACCTAAAGAAATGTTCAACATCTTTAGTCATACGGGAAATGCAAATCAAAAGAACCCTGAGATTTCACCTCACACCAGTGAGAATGGCTAAGATCAAAAACTCAGGTGACAGCAGATGCTGGCGAGGATGTGGAGAAAGAGGAACACTCCTCCATTGTTGCTGGGATTGCAGACTGGTACAACCATTCTGGAAATCAGTCTGGATGTTCCTCAGAAAATTGGACACTGAACTGCCTGAGGATCCAGCTATACCTCTCTTGGGCATATACCCAAAAGATGCCTCAACATATAAAAGAGACACGTGCTCCACTATGTTCATTGCAGCCTTATTTATAATAGCCAGAAACTGGAAAGAACCCAGATGCCCTTCAACAGAGGAATGGATACAGAAAATGTGGTACATCTACACAATGGAATATTACTCAGCTACCAAAAACAACGAGTTTGTGAAATTCGTAGGCAAATGGTTGGAACTGGAAAATATCATCCTGAGTGATCTAACCCAATCACAGAAAGACATACATGGTATGCACTCATTGATAAGTGGCTATTAGCCCAAATGCTTGAATTACCCTAGATGCCTAGAACAAACGAAACTCAAGACGGATGATCAAAATGTGAATGCTTCACTCCTTCTTTAAATGAGGAAAAAGAATAGCCTTGGCAGGGAAGGGAGAGGCAAAGATTAAAACAGAGACTGAAGGAACACCCATTCAGAGCCTGCCCCACATGTGGCCCATACATATACAGCCACCCAATTAGACAAGATGGATGAAGCAAAGAAGTGCAGACCGACAGGAGCCGGATGTAGATTGCTCCTGAGAGACACAGCCAGAATACAGCAAATACAGAGGCGAATGCCAGCAGCAAACCACTGAACTGAGAATAGGACCCCCGTTGAAGGAATCAGAGAAAGAACTCGAAGAGCTTGAAGGGGCTTGAGACCCCATATGTACAACAATGCTAAGCAACCAGAGGTTCCAGGGACTAAGCCACTACCTAAAGACTATGCATGGACTGACCCTGGACTCTGACCTTATATGTAGCAATGAATATCCTAGTAAGAGCACCAGTGGAAGGGGAAGCCCTGGGTCCTGCTAAGACTGAACCCCCAGTGAACTAGACTATGGGGGGAGGGCGGCAATGGGGGGAGGGTTGTGAGGTGAACACCCATAAGTAAGGGGAGGGGGGAGGGGGATGTTTGCCCGGAAACCGGGAAAGGGAATAACACTCGAAATGTATATAAGAAATACTCAAGTTAATAAAAAAAAAACAAAAAGAAAACAACTTGTTGCGTCTCACTAAGTATATGTCCTGGGGCCTGGGACTTTGAGAGTAGAGGTATTTTAGCTTGATGTAGCTCTTACGCACTGTAATCATACCTAAAAATATAACTTTGGCTCTAATACCTTTTTGTCTATACTAGGCTATAGACATTATTTTTGGTTTTTTAAGCAAATTTATTTATTTATTTATTTATTTATTTATTTAAATTAATCATTCCATTCGTTTACATCTCAAATGATCTTGCACTTCTGGGTTTCCCCTCTACAAGCCCCCATCCTACAGTTTCCCTCTGCTCCCTGCCCTTTGCCTCTATGAGATTGCTCCCTCACCCACCCACCCTCTTCCACCCCACCACTCCAGCATCCCCCTGTGCTGGGGCATTAAACCTCCACAAGACCAAGGGTCTTCCTTCCCCCTGATGTCAGGCAAGGCCATCCTTTGATACGTATGTATCTGGAGCCATGGATCCCTCCACACGTACTCTTTGGATGGTGGTTTAGTCCCTGGGAGCTCTGGGGGCGGGTCTGGCCACTGATATTTTTCTTTCTATGGGGTTACATCCCCCCTCAGCTCCTCCATTCCTTCCACCAGCTCCCCAGCTAGGGTATTCTGTTGATGATACTTGCATCTGTGACTCCTGATCTCTTTCCTATGTTTTCTATCTCTTGGTTTGTTTCCCTTTGTGATTTCTTTAGTCACTGTATTTCCATTTTTAGATCCAGGACAGTTTTGTTCAATTCCTCCACCTGTTTGGTTGTGCTTTCCTGTATTTCCTTAAGGGATTTATATGTTTCCTCTTTAAGGGCTTCTAACTGTTTACCTGTGTTTTCCTGTATTTCTTTAAGGGAGTTCTTTATGTCCTTCTTAATGTCCTCTGTCATCATCATGAAATGTGATTTTAAATCTAAGTCTTGCTTTTCAGGCATGTTGTGGTATCCAGGACTTGTTGTGGTGGGATAACTGGGCTCTGATGATGCTAAGTAGCCTTGGTTTCTGTTGCTTAGGTTTTTATGTTTGCCTCTTGCCATCTGCTCTTCTCTGGTGTTAGTTGGTCATGCTGTCTCTTGTATCTCCTGTGGGTCTGTGAGCCTGTGATTTTGGCAGTGAGAACACTCCTGGGAAACCAGCTCTCTCTTGGTCACATTTGGGTATGGAGGGCTGTGGAACTCTGGAAACTGTCCTTGCTGTGATCCTGTGATCCTGGATGTGTCAGAACCCCTGGGGGGTTGAGCTGCTACTGGGGTGTTGGCTGATAGGTTTGGGATCCAGAACAGAGGCTCTGCTCTCAGCACAGGTGTGAACAAGGAGTGCAATAGACTTTTAAGCACGCCATTTTTTTTCCCTACTGAGCACAGGAAGAAAGCTCAGTTCGTCTCCATGCTACATAACTTCGTTGTGCTATAAAAGAAAAGATATCAATTTCACAAACTCATACTTTTAAACACTAGTGACTTTTTCTGTGTGATGACTGTACTAAATAATGCTGTATTATCAAAAATCTCAATTGGAGAACCTTCATCTCCTTATTTGTCTCATATCGCAAAAACGAGATGTTTTGAATTCTTGTTTATTGATGTGTCTTCATCTTGCACACCCTATATAACTAATGTAAGAACTTAGTCTATATATCTTTTCTAAAAATTTTACAGTTATTAAGAAATTATTATATAATTACAATATTTTCCCCTCTTTGTCCACGTAATCCCTCCCATGTACCTCTTCTGCTATCGTTGAAATTCATGGACCCTGTCCTTTAATTGAAGGTGTTGATATATGTGCTAGTGTTTGTTTGTGTATGTGTGTGTATTTGCATGCATCTTAAATGCACAAATACAACCCCCCCCCCAGTCTGTATTTGTTACATCAATGTATATTTGTTCTTTGCTGACCATTTTGTATTGAATAACTAACTGTGGGGGCCCTTCGCTTGGGGAGATCATCATTTCTCCCTAGTTGTCTGTAGTTCTTTGTCTAGGCTTGAGGGCCCAGCAATTTAAACCTAATAAGAATATAGTCATAAATAGATGTAATTGACTGAAATGATTCTTTATCTAAATTCTTTACAGTTGAAACATGTCTCTCAGTATAAAAAATCTACTCTAAAATATGAAAGAAAATACTTTTTACTACCTATGCTTGGTTAAAATTTCCATGTAAATGTTTTCTCTGTTTCTTATCATAGTAAAGATTAATACTATTGTGATTTCTCTCTGCATAGCATCATTTCCTAATACTTTTTCCATCCATGAGTTTAACTTTGATAATTTTTAATTTAAATTACTCTTATAGGAGCCTCAGCTAACTATGCGATATATTCAAATGGCAAACTTAAAGTAGTGTGAGTTATCAGTATTCCCTCTCTTAAAATGGCTTATTGAGAGTTTTCTGTGTCTGGTTTCATATGATAAGAGTAGACTGATAAAAACATGTGTTGTTTCCTCACTTGTAACAGCTTATAATAGAAGGCACCTCTGTAAATGTGATGCCATTAGGATATTCAAAATTTTCCCATAAAAGAAAAGCTGGTGCGATTAAGTAGCTTTTGTTGCATTAACGGCAATAATAAAGATTCTATCAATGTTCTCCTAAGTCTTACTTAGTCTTTGCTCCTTCAGTGTCAGATGACAGGCCTGCTAATTATTGGCATTTTTATTCTGTTGCGCATGCTCGTTATTCTTAAGTGCTGACAATTTAAGTATTTTAATAATTGATTGCATTATCAAATGTTAATATATCTACATGATAAATGAGAATATGGTTCTCAAACCTTTGTGTTATAGCTTTTAGACACTCATTTTTACTAATAATACAATTTGACAGTTCTTAATCCATTATAAGCCATTACTGAAAATATACAAATGTAGAATTATGACAATTTTTTATATACTGGATTTCCAGGTACATGGCAATTATATTGTAGTATTTCAGAGTAGGGCAAAGTTTAACTCCAGTATTTTTCAGGATGTTTCTTCCTTTTTATTAAAAAGAATTCTAGTCATATTATTTTGCATGTTGAATTAGAAATCTAACCCATGAAACTGAGGTTTTAGTAGTGTTCTTAGCTGGAAAATCATAATGACTCTCACCAAAGAACAAAACTACCCCTGTAATAAATAAAAGAGCATGATGCTATTTTGATTCCATTCATAATAAGTTTTGAAGTTGATCATTTCATCTGTTTATGGATAATGATTTTAAGAGCAGGGAAACTGATGAGAACTAACTGGAACAGAGTTTGTGTCCATAATTCAGAACAAAGCTGCCTTGACCCATTAAACAATGAATTTATAATCTTGTTGATACTTGTGAAATATTGAAACCTATTTAAACAATTGGCCACATATACATGGAAAAGACATCTAATATTTAAATTACTTTAGGCAGCCATTTCTATGGTGGATGTCAATGGGTTATTGGTGCATTCTTATAATAGCTGTGTCTAAGAAGAGTTTATTGCTATAGGGCTCTTAAGCCCAGTGTTTTCATGTTTGTTTTAGTTTTATAAACAGTCGCATGAATCCTAGGCTGGTCTTGAACTTAATGTTTAGTCAAGGCTGACTTTGAATTTTTGATTCTCCTGTTTCTAGATGACTGTAATAGGTCTGAATACTGATATAATAAATGTGCTCTACCATAGCTAGTTTATGAGAAGCTAGAGGTCAAAGTTGAGACCAGGGCTTCCTATTCCCTAAGTAGACATTCTACCACTTCAGTTAGTTCCCCAATATGGTACATGTGTTTTGAACTGATTTTTCAAATAAAGTTTTACAAAATATAACTATATCTATTGTATATATATATATACATATATATATATTAGTTATCAGCTCTTTCAGATTCAATAATCTATTAAAATAAGATTACCAGTTTCCTTAGTAAGTAGATTATAATTACGTGCGAGTGTTCATATACTGAATGCTATTTACTTGGGAATATGTATTTGTAAATTAGTATAATTAATTAGTCTAGACCCTTGTTAGTAAGCAGTAATCTAAAGTTTTTTTCTGATCAATTTAAGTTTTATAAGTAGCTACAAATTATTTTTTCGTAATTTCGTATTTCTGTGAAGTAACTAGTTCCTCTCTTTTAATAAAGTGGATTGAATTTGCATCACCTTAGATTTGAAGGGAAAGGCCACTGTTTAAGTAATTCTACTTTTATTTTGATATATTTAGCCTATAACTATTTACAATCTCCTAGACTAGGGCAAAGGCACGTTTTCCCCAAAACAATTTAAAATTTGCCAGCAGGAGGAGAGAAGAGAAAATTGCTACATAGGTCCATTTTCAAACAATAACTTTCTTTTACATCACATATTGATGAAATCTGATATTTGTCACTGAATGCCTTCATGGAAATAGGAATTACTGTGGGTGTATTCTATTTTGGGTGTTATTGTAAATTTCATGACTATTTTTTGTAGATTATTTTAATTCCACCTCATTGTTATTTGTAATTTTATTCAATAGTTATATTGTTTATTCAATTACAGCACCTCCAGATTGGTATCATTAAAATTGTAGTAAATATATGTAAATTAATTCATGAAACTATAATACATTTACTTTACTTTCTAAGCCATGTGTCATCTCTCAGTAGAATAGTGTATATTCTGTACATACCATGCATTTGTCTCCAAGAAATACATATATGAAATAAAATCACACCTTTTTTTACCTAAAGATTGAATGTCTAGGACAGTCAGGACTGAATTGATTCATAAAGTACTTATTATCTCATTTTGTTCTGAATACATTGCATGTATTCACTCAATTAAACCTCATAAAAAGACATCTTTAAAATATATTTTATTATCTCCATAATGTCCTAGGGAGATTAATTCACTCAATAGAAAAGAAGACAAGTGGATTTGAACTTGGTGGTTTTAATTGCCAGACTGCCAGCTTTCAGTGCATTCACACTATGTCAGAAACTTACAATTGTAAAGATAGGTCCTGTTTTTATGGACATACCGCATATATTGTAGAAGTCATAGTCCTATCCGTTCATCTGAGGCAAGTCTTGTCAACTTCACAGTTTATTTTTTTAGCTAGGATTGACATGAGGGAAGGGAAAGGAAATGCTGTGAATTATGTCCTGACCTCTAAGAAAACATTTTCAGATGATCCACATTTCTGTATCTGTGAGTTACTTTTGAGTCTGAACAATATTATTCATTCCCAGGCTCTCAGGGTACTTTTTCTCGAATCAGATATTGAAGGTGGCATTTGCAATTTTTGAAGAAGATGAAAAACTTAAACATAGGTTGTTGTGGTCTTAACCCCTCCAATTGCATGCATTTGCCAAAAGGACTCTTTCGCAATTACCCCAAGATTCCTCTATGTAAAAATAAAGATATTTTGCAAGTTTATTTCATAGTTATGTCAGAGGCTAAACATTCTGAATAAGTATTATCTTTCTTTTGAGGTGGATAGAGATAATTACTCTCTACCATTCATCTTTACTAAAAGGAGGGGCTATCTGAGGTTATTCTGTCTCTAATGTTTTTAAACTTTACTGTAAGCTTACAGTTCTCATGACTACTAGTCTTACTGCCCCAATTATATTATCATGCTTAATGTAAACATTAATGCATTCCTCTCAGTCTTTTGAAGTGTGGGGATTTGAGTTCCAAGGTCATTCCAGAACACCTGGCACGAGGTGACTGTTGGCAATTGCAAGTATGCCAGCATGCAATATTGAATGAAGGAAATCAATATGTCACCTTGTCGAAATCCTTTCTTATACTATGTCAAACTGATTACATGTTGTAGAAAAGCACAAGCCATTTAAATGTTTCTGAATGTTGAAATGTATAATACATTGCCAACAAGGAAAGATACATTAGAACAAACAATTTGCCATATACAGTTATTGGGACATTTGAGTTTGTAAAGTGCCTGTTTGTAGAATATTTGAGATTTCTGTACTATTGAAGTCATCATTTGGATCTTTGGGAAGTTTCATTATATTTTGTACAACAGAAAAAAGAAATTCCATTGGAATAGATATGCTAAAAATGCTTCATTCTTTTTTTTTTTTTTTGGTTCTTTTTTTCGGAGCTGGGGACCGAACCCAGGGCCTTGCACTTCCTAAGCAAGCGCTCTACCACTGAGCTAAATTCCCAATCCCAAAATGCTTCATTCTTAAGTTCTTCTCTGAAGTATGTGCTGTTAACTCATTTACTTACCGTACTGGCATTGGTGACTGGAGGGTCTATACTATCTGTTCTTTTCAGGAAATATATACAGTATTGTGATAAAATAAAAAACTTTTAAATATTACTTTACTGACTATATAATACTTTAACTATTATACCAAGTTTGGTCTTTATGGAAAGCACATTTTAGAAAATGTACTCAAAATTAAATACCATTTGTAATGAATAATTGAAGATTTTTAGGAAGTAAGTTTATTTGAAGATCAATTGATTATATAAGCCTTACAGATGATATCATATGCCTAAATTCAAAGTACCCTTTCAGGCATATTTTTTTTTGAGATATGAACATCTCATTGCTTATCTTTCTTCATCAAATACCTGCATAATTAAAGTACTTTAAACTTTATTTCACAAATTTTGTATTAGATGACAGAAGGATTTTGGGAGCTTTCTTTCCATATACAGTTTCTAATAAACAATGATAGCCTGCATAAATTCTAACTTGCAATAGAAATGAGATAACAGCATTATTCTAGCCCTTCTTACATGCATACCCTGAGGCTATTCTCTTTGCCCACTTTGCTCATTTAACAAAAATATATCAAATTTGCATCATACTACTACTTTACCTTAGCAAACTTAGTACTCCTCTAGGTCTGTAACACCGAAAATAAGGAGCTATATTCTCAATAATAGAATATTATTCTCTAATATTCTATATTCTGTTAATATTTTCATAGATAAGAAGTACAATGCTGGGGCTGGGGATTTAGCTCAGTGGTAGAGCGCTTACCTAGGAAGCGCAAGGCCCTGGGTTCGGTCCCCAGCTCAAAAAAAAAAAAAAAAAAAAAAAAAAAGAAGTACAATGCTGTTTGAGTTAGTTCAGTGTTTGTACATGGTGATAACCTATATTGCTTTAACATTAACCTGAGCTTAACTCTTAGGGTCTGTGCTACTTTTCATTTGATTGTAAAGCCCACCTTTTACTTCCCCTCTCTTGTGTTTAACTGTTTATTTAAATGAATATTGTTCCTCTAAGTGTTTCTTTTTATTTACCCCATGCCCAGGTCATGATTCATACTAGAAATTAAGTAAAATTTGAACATTTTTGCTCTGGTGAGAGAATTTTATTCTTATTCCAACTTAGATCTGAAAACTTTTCATCAAATATGTCCTAGAGAGAAATTGAATGTATACTGATGAAATCCTTTTTGATTAAAATACAAAACTAAACTAATTTAAGGAAAAAATGTGCCCAATTTCTTTGAGGCTTTTACATTTAGTGGCTTAAAATAAAAATACCATATTGCAAAGTTTTCTCTCCAGGTGGAAATATATACTATATCCAGGAAAATTTAGATGTTATACTTTTTACTCTGAAAATAGAGAATATATTTAACTGTTTTAGTTATATGAAAATGCCAAAATAGTATTGTGTGAAAAATAATTCTTATCAATTTTGAGGTGTTGCTATTGTTACGTTATTTACGCTAGATCATAAAAGGCTTTCTTATCTCTTGCTATTCCATGTATAAGCATAATAACAATTTATTAACAGAATGAATATGATTATGAAAATGTGATTATTGAGTATTTCATGAAAAAGCTACTATGAAATTTTAATTTTCACTATGTTGGTGAGGCTTTCCAAGTTTATACTGGGTCATTGAGATGTATGCAATTGTACTTTTTACCTAATTTCAGTGCGGCAGTTATTTTGGCATCATTGTAGTGATTTCATTTGTGAATATGTTAGAGTACATCATTCAAGATGTTGTAATTTCTGTGGCTAAAAGTCTTTTAAGATACCTTTCTGTTATGCATGGAAAGCATATTGCAGGTAAATTTATTAACCTACTTCTAGATAGAAGACCCCAAAAAAATCTTTTTAGAGGACTTCTTTGATGCACTTAAGAGTGCTTAATATCAACTATTTAAGCAACTGTTCTCCATTCTGCCTCTCCTGTTTCTTTTTTTTTAGTTTGAAATAATAAATCAGAATATAAATATTACAGTTTTAGTTCCTTGGTTTTCTTTGCATTAAAAATGGTATCATAATCATAAATGAATTTTAAAACATGTACAGTCATCTATATGTGGAAGGATAACCAATATGATTATAGTATCTTATACTACTTTTCAAAACAAATACATATTGTCAAATTTATAACATTCTCTTCCCAGGATCAGGGATCAACACCGAATAGGGGATAGAGAGATAGTAAGAGCAGGAAGAAATATTAGAAACTTAAAGTAAAATTTTGATTTTGAGACATAATAGACCATTACACACATAAACTCTCAGTAGTACATAAGATTTATTTACATTTCAAATTTTATCCCCTTTTCTGGTTTCCTGTCCATAAACACTCTATACCTTCCCCACTAACCCCTAAAATTCCCCTACACAGGGGGGTCCAGCTTTGGCAGGTCCAATGGCGTCTCCTCCCATTGGTGCCCAACAAGGCCATCCTCTGCTACATATGCTGCTGGAGCCTAGAGTCTGTCCATGAGTCTTTGGATGGTACTTTAGTCCTTGGGAGCTCTGATTCATTGGTATTGTTCTTCCTATGGTGTTAGAGAAAGGATCGAAGGAACTGAAGGTGTTTGTAACTCCATTGTATTTTCAAGAAATTACCTGAGTCCTAGAGTATAGCTTCTTAGAACATGGTTTGGACATTTCAACCCCAAGCCCAAAGTAGAGTAGTAAAACTGGAAATTTTGCAAGGCTTTTAAAGCTAAAGCCCACTACCTGTGACATAGCCACACCTCTTTAACTGTCAGTACACCACCAACTGAATATCAAGTGTTTAAATACTAACGCCTATTAGAGGCATTTCTCATTCAAACCTCTACAACCTTTTTTTTTGCCTTCTTCTAATATATATTTATGCTAAGTAATATTCTCAACATCAACAATTATAAATTTAAAATATGAACATGAGTAATATTATAGATATTATGTGTCCTGTATTGTCAAATATTAAACAACAGTTCAGTTCTTTATAGAAAAATAAATACATCTTCCACAATGGTGGGAATATTTGTTTTGTTGTTTAGAAATGTTAAAAACATGTGAGAGCGAAAGAGTTTGTTAAAAATATTTTTATGGAGACCCCGTGGGAAAGAGACCTCACCACCTGGTCAGGTGGGCACTCCTGAGGCTGCAGAGCGGAAGAGACCACCAACACTGCCCACCCCTGCCCACATCCCTGGCCCAAGAGGAAACTGTATAAGGCCTCTGGGCTTCCGTGGGGGAGGGCCCAGGAGCGGCAGGACCCCTGCCTGAGACACCGCCTGAACCTGAAGGAAACAGACCAGATAAACAGTTCTCTGCACCCAAATACCGTGGGAGGGAGAGCTAAACCTTCAGAGAGGCAGACAAGCCTGGGAAAACAGAAGAGACTGCTCTCTGCACACACATCTCGGATGCCAGAGGAAAACACCAAAAGGCATCTGGAACCCTGGTGCACTGAAGCTCCCGGAAGGGGCGGCACAGGTCTTCCTGGTTGCTGCCGCAGCAGAGAGCCTGTGGGCAGCACCCCACGAGCGAACTTGAGCCTCAGGACCACAGGTAAGACCAACTTTTCTGCTGCAAGAAAGCTGCCTGGTGAACTCAAGACACAGGCCCACAGGAACAGCTGAAGACCAGTAGAGAGGAAAAACCACACGGCGGAAAGCAGAACACTCTGTCCCCATAACTGACTGAAAGAGAGGAAAACAGGTCTACAGCACTCCTGACACACAGGCTTATAGGACAGTCTAGCCACTGTCAGAAATAGCAGAACAAAGTAACACTAGAGATAATCTGATGGCGAGAGGCAAGTGCAGGAACCCAAGCAACAGAAACCAAGACTACATGGCATCATCGGAGCCCAATTCTCCCACCAAAACAAACATGGAATATCCAAACACACCAGAAAAGCAAGATCTAGTTTCAAAATCATATTTGATCATGCTGCTGGAGGACTTCAAGAAAGACGTGAAGAACTCCCTTAGGGAAACACAGGAAAACATTAATAAACAAGTAGAAGCCTACAGAGAGGAATCGCAAAAATACCTGAAAGAATTCCAGGAAAACGCAATCAAACAGTTGAAGGAATTAAAAATGGAAATAGAAGCAATCAAGAAAGAACACATGGAAACAACCCTGGATATAGAAAACCAAAAGAAGAGACAAGGAGCTGTAGATACAAGCTTCACCAACAGAATACAAGAGATGGAAGAGAGAATCTCAGGAGCAGAAGATTCCATAGAAATCATTGACTCAATTGTCAAAGATAATGTAAAGCGGGAAAAGGTACTGGTCCAAAACATACAGGAAATCCAGGACTCAATGAGAAGATCAAACCTAAGGATAATAGGTATAGAAGAGAGTGAAGACTCCCAGCTCAAAGGACCAGTAAATATCTTCAGCAAAATCATAGAAGAAAACTTCCCTAATCTAAAAAAAGAGATCCCCATAGGCATACAAGAAGCCTACAGAACTCCAAATACATTGGACCAGAAAAGAAACACCTCCCGTCACATAATAGTCAAAACACCAAACGCACAAAATAAAGAAAGAATATTAAAAGCAGTAAGGGAAAAAGGTCAAGTAACATATAAAGGCAGACCTATCAGAATCACACCAGACTTCTCGCCAGAAACTATGAAGGCCAGAAGATCCTGGACTGATGTCATACAGACCCTAAGAGAACACAAATGCCAGCCCAGGATACTGTATCCTGCAAAACTCTCAATTAACATAGATGGAGAAACCAAGATATTCCATGACAAAACCAAATTTACACAATATCTTTCTACAAATCCAGCACTACAGAGGATAATAAATGGTAAAGCCCAACATAAGGAGGCAAGCTATACCCTAGAAGAAGCAAGAAACTAATCGTCTTGGCAACAAAACAAAGAGAATGAAAGCACACAAATATAACCTCACATCCAAATATGAATATAACGGGAAGCAATAATCACTATTCCTTAATATCTCTCAATATCAATGGCCTCAACTCCCCAATAAAAAGACATAGATTAACAAACTGGATACGCAACGAGGAACCTGCATTCTGCTGCCTACAGGAAACATACCTCAGAGACAAAGACAGACATTACCTCAGAGTGAAAGGCTGGAAAACAACTTTCCAAGCAAATGGTCAGAAGAAGCAAGCTGGAGTAGCCATTATAATATCAAATAAAATTAATTTTCAATTAAAAGTCATCAAAAAAGATAAGGAAGGACACTTCATATTCATCAAAAGAAAAATCCACCAAGATGAACTCTCAATCCTAAATATCTATGCCCCAAATACAAGGGCACCTACATATGTAAAAGAAACCTTACTAAAGCTCAAAACACACATTGCACCTCACACAATAATAGTGGGAGATTTCAACACCCCACTCTCATCAATGGACAGATCATGGAAACAGAAATTAAACAGTGATGTCGACAGACTAAGAGAAGTCATGAGCCAAATGGACTTAATGGATATTTATAGAACATTCTATCCTAAAGCAAAAGGCTATACCTTCTTCTCAGCTCCTCATGGTACTTTTTCCAAAATTGACCATATAATTGGTCAAAAAACGGGCCTCAACAGGTACAGAAAGTTAGAAATAATCCCATGCGTGCTATCGGACCACCACGGCCTAAAACTGGTCTTCAATAACAATCAAGGAAGAATGCCCACATATACTTGGAAATTGAACAATGCTCTACTCAATGATAACCTGGTCAAGGAAGAAATAAAGAAAGAAATTAAAAACTTTTTAGAATTTAATGAAAATGAAGGTACAACATACCCAAACTTATGGGACACAATGAAAGCTGTGCTAAGAGGAAAACTCATAGCGCTGAGTGCTTGCCGAAAGAAACAGGAAAGAGCATATGTCAGCAGCTGGACAGCACACCTAAAAGCTCTAGAACAAAAAGAAGCAAATACACCCAGGAGGAGTAGAAGGCAGGAAATAATCAAACTCAGAGCTGAAATCAACCAAGTAGAAACAAAAAGGACCATAGAAAGAATCAACAGAACCAAATGTTGGTTCTTTGAGAAAATCAACAAGATAGATAAACCCTTAGCCAGACTAACGAGAGGACACAGAGAGTGCGTCCAAATTAGCAAAATCAGAAATGAAAAGGGAGACATAACAACAGATTCAGAGGAAATTCAAAAAATCATCAGATCTTACTATAAAAACCTATATTCAACAAAACTTGAAAATCTTCAGGAAATGGACAATTTCCTAGACTGGTACCAGGTACCGAAGTTAAATCAGGAACAGATAAACCAGTTAAACAACCCCATAACTCCTAAGGAAATAGAAGCAGTCATTAAAGGTCTCCCAACCAAAAAGAGCCCAGGTCCAGACGGGTTTAGTGCAGAATTCTATCAAAACTTCATAGAAGACCTCATACCAATATTATCCAAACTATTCCACAAAATTGAAACAGATGGATCACTACCGAATACCTTCTACGAAGCCACAATTACTCTTATACCTAAGCCACACAAAGACACAACAAAGAAAGAGAACTTCAGACCAATTTCCCTTATGAATATCGACGCGAAAATACTTAACAAAATTCTGGCAAACCGAATCCAAGAGCACATCAAAACAATCATCCACCATGACCAAGTAGGCTTCATCCCAGGCATGCAGGGATGGTTTAATATACGGAAAACCATCAACATGATCCATTATATAAACAAACTGAAAGAACAAAACCACATGATCATTTCATTAGACGCTGAGAAAGCATTTGACAAAATTCAACACCCCTTCATGATAAAAGTCCTGGAAAGAATAGGAATTCAAGGCCCATACCTGAACATAGTAAAAGCCATATACAGCAAACTAGTTGCTAACATTAAACTAAATGGAGAGAAACTTGAAGCAATCCCACTAAAATCAGGGACTAGACAAGGCTGCCCACTCTCTCCCTACTCATTCAATATAGTTCTTGAAGTTCTAGCCAGAGCAATCAGACAACAAAAGGAGGTCAAGGGGATACAGATCGGAAAAGAGGAAGTCAAAATATCACTATTTGCAGATGATATGATAGTATATTTAAGTGATCCCTAAAGTTCCACCAGAGAACTACTAAAGCTGATAAACAACTTCAGCAAAGTGGCTGGGTATAAAATTAACTCAAATAAATCAGTTGCCTTACTCTATACAAAAGAGAAACAAGCCGAGAAAGAAATTAGGGAAATGACACCCTTCATAATAGACCCAAATAATATAAAGTACCTCGGTGTGACTTTAACAAAGCAAGTAAAAGATCTGTACAATAAGAACTTCAAGACACTGAAGAAGGAAATTGAAGAAGACCTCAGAAGATGGAAAGATCTCCCATGCTCATGGATTGGCAGGATTAATATAGTAAAAATGGCCATTTTACCAAAAGCAATCTACAGATTCAATGCAATCCCCATCAAAATACCAATCCAATTCTTCAAAGAGTTAGACAGAACAATTTGCAAATTCATCTGGAATAACAAAAAACCCAGGATAGCTAAAACTATCCTCAACAATAAAAGGACTTCAGGGGTAATCACTATCCCTGAACTCAAGCAGTATTACAGAGCAATAGTGATAAAAACTGCGTGGTATTGGTACATAGAGAGACAGATATACCAATGGAATAGAATTGAAGACCCAGAAATGCACCCACACACCTATTGTCACTTGATTTTTGACAAAGGAGCCAAAACCATCCAATGGAAAAAAGATAGCATTTTCAGCAAATGGTGCTGGTTCAACTGGAGGTCAACATGTAGAAGAATGCAGATCGATCCATGCTTATCACCCTGTACAAAGCTTAAGTCCAAGTGGATCAAGGACCTCCACATCAAACCAGACACACTCAAACTAATAGAAGAAAAACTAGGGAAGCATCTGGAACACATGGGCACTGGAAAAAATTTCCTGAACAAAACACCAATGGCTTACGCTCTAAGATCAAGAATCGACAAATGGGATCTCATAAAACTGCAAAGCTTCTGTAAGGCAAAGGCCACTGTGGTTAGGACAAAACGGCAACCAACAGATTGGGAAAAGATCTTTACCAATCCTACAACAGATAGAGGCCTTATATCCAAAATATACAAAGAACTCAAGAAGTTAGACCGCAGGGAAACAAATAACCCTATTAAAAAAATGAGGTTCAGAGCTAAACAAAGAATTCACAGCTGAGGAATGCCGAGTGGCTGAGAAACACCTAAAGAAATGTTCAACATCTTTAGTCATAAGGGAAATGCAAATCAAAAGAACCCTGAGATTTCACCTCACACCAGTGAGAATGGCTAAGATCAAAAACTCAGGTGATAGCAGATGCTGGCGAGGATGCAGAGAAAGAGGAACACTCCTCCATTGTTGGTGGGATTGCAGACTGGTAAAACCATTCTGGAAATCAGTCTGGAGGTTCCTCAGAAAATTGGACATTGAACTGCCTGAGGATCCAGCTATACCTCTCTGGGGCATATACCCAAAAGATGCCCCAACATATAAAAAAGTCACATGCTCCACTATGTTCATAGCAGCCTTATTTATTATAGCCAGTAGCTGGAAAGAACCCGGTTCCCCTCAACAGAGGAATGGATACAGAAAATGTGGTACATCTACACAATGGAATATTACTCAGCTATCAAAAACAACGAGTTTATGAAATTCGTAGTCAAATGGTTGGAACTGGAAAATATCATCCTGAGTGAGCTAACCCAATCACAGAAAGACATACATGGTATGCACTCATTCATAAGTGGCTATTAGCCCAAATGCTTGAATTACCCTAGATGCCTAGAACCAATGAAACTCAAGACGGATGATCAAAATGTGAATGCTTCACTCCTTCTTTAAAAGGGGAACAAGAATACCCTTGGCAGGGAATAGAGAGGCAAAGATTAAAACAGACACAGATCCTTCCCCACATGTGGCCCACACATATACAGCCATCCAATTAGACAAGATAGATGAAGCAAAGACGTGCAGGCCAACAGGAGCGGGATGTAGATCTCTCCTGAGAGACACAGCCAGAATACAGCAAATACAGAGGCGAATGCCAGCAGCAAACCACTGAACTGAGAATAGGACCCCCGTTGAAGGAATCAGAGAAAGAACTGGAAGAACTTGAAGGGGCTCGAGACCCCATATGTACAACAATGCCAAGCAACCAGAGCTTCCAGGGACTAAGCCACTACCCAAAGACTATACATGGACTGACCCTGGACTCTGACCTCATAGGTAGCAATGAATATCCTATTAAGAGCACCAGTGGAAGGGGAAGCCCTGGGTCCTGCTAAGACTGAACCCCCAGTGAACTAGACTGGTGGGGGGAGGGCGGCAATGGGGGGAGGATGGGGAGGGGAACACCCATAAGGAAGCGGAGGGGGGAGAGGGATGTTTGCCCGGGGACCGGGAAAGGGAATAACACTCGAAATGTATATAAGAAATACTCAAGTTAATAAAACAATTAAAAAAATTTATATATGATTAAAGTCATAAAATAATCATAAAAATAGTTTTATGATTTATTATCAGTAAATGTTTGGTTTGTATATCTAGTGATTTTTAACTTATGTTACCAGCATCATGTAAAAATTTCTGAGACAAAATGTGGCCACTATAAGATAAAGCTCAACAAATCCTTTTTTATACTGTACTAGATTCTTGCCTACTCATATAATTCTAATATCATGGTGTAAATTTAACAAAGACAAAAAGCCAAGCTTACTCTAGAGAACATTTAATGGTATAAAACAGAAAAATTGGTTTTCGTTAGTCTTTGAAATCCCGTCTTTTGATTTCAGCCTCCTGAGCAATTTTGTTCATAGAGCAGAGTAACAATGGAGGGTCTGGTATTCTATTCTGGTTTCTCAGTGTCTAAGTGTTCTCTACCATGTGTTTGATTAGATACTAAATTTTGACAACAGTGAGTCTACTTTCTAAACTCTTCCTTCTGATCTGTATCCGGTACCAGTGACTTCACTGTTTTCTCACTCTGGTACGTTGTTCTTTTGCTTCCTCAATTCTATCTTTCCTTTGCTGGCAGGAAACCGGCTTTATAAAGCAATCTTTTTTCCCCCTCTCTTTTAGGGAATAAAGCTGATATCACCCTGTAACTTCATTATCATGCTGGTGGCATCTAGATGATATCAGAGGTTTTTTAATACTTTCTCTTTGGTGTGAATAAGGCTGGAAATACCCTGTAGAATGTTATTTACCTTTATTATCAGGTCAGTATTAGTGGAATCTGGATGATAGTTTGGCATTTCCTTTCTCACTCTTAACTTCAGCATACAGCATACTGAATTATATTTTTCACATCTCTTGACATCCATGTGGATGATTTTAGTCTTTTACATTAAAACACTGGATTAAATGCACTAAAAAATAGAAAATAAATGACAAGTATGATACCTTACTATCATATGACCTTTGATGGTTAGTGTCAAGCATTGTTAAAATTGTCCTATTGCATTAACTCATGTTATCATTTTGATAATCCTTTGAGATTAAAATTATTTTTCCTTTCACATGAAGAGAATAAGAAATAGATTAATGAATTAACTTGTTGAATAGATAATACAAATAATGACAGGACAGTGATAATTGAGACCACAGAATTCTATTTTGTATACTTTTAAAATCTGTGTTATAGTGCATGAGTATCATCTTCTCTTAAATTATCTTTCAGACCTTATAATAAATCATCACTCTTTGCTGTCTAATATGGATAAATTAATTTTCCATAGTAAGCTATAATAAATTTTGTTAAATCAATTATTGGTAGTATAACCTGTTAACCTTTATTTTCAAATGGGGTAACTAGAAAACCAGTTTATTACATATGTATGAATGTATAGGTATCCAATACAGTATTTCCTCTTTCTCTGTGGTAGTGATACTGTATAAGCAATCAGGGCAGTTTCATATAGTGTTTCTAATAATGAAGCTGATATCCCCCTATTTTGAAAAATTACTTACTCCAACATACCTACAAAATTCTGGTGTGTAATAGTTTCAGTTAATAATTGTTTCACTTACTATATCCTCCCATGGTGGGCAAAAGAGTTAGCTTGTGATCAAGCACATTCAAAGTATATCCACGTTGAATTTCCATAATCACTGAAGTTTGCAATAGTAATTTAAAGTTCAGAGATATGTGTTCCACAAGCATAGGTGAATATGCTTGCTATGCACGCTGCTAGACTATTTTCTGTCTTGAAATGTTAATATGAAATGTATTAAGCTTTGGATGTGTTTGGACCTATTAAACTAGGAAGATTATTGACAATAGCATTTTCACTGGTTGGTTGGCATTAAACCTGAATAGAACTGTCAGAAAGTAATTGGATAAAGGGCAGTCATAATGCCAGAATAAGAAAACTTCATATCAGAATGGTTTACTTTCCTTTTGTGAATACAAAGCATGCTATTTGCCATATTCCTTTTGAATTTTTGGCACTTACTTCTAGTAGGAAGGATGTGAGAAAAATACTACACTCTAACTTCCCAGCAGAAACAGATATCAGATGTTTAGTTAGAACATGGATTGTGCTGTATAATATACCACAATATTTCCTTTTTAGGTCACAATCATATTTCCAAATGATTTTAGCCAGTTATCCAATTATTTGATCATTATGTTCTCATTGTTCCTTCTATTTCAGGAATAATATGTAGGGTTTGTTTGTTTGTTTGTTTTGTTTTTGTCTAATGGTACACTTAGTGTGTCATTAGTAATCCAAATTAGTCTTGCATTTTGTTTATGTATAAGAATGCATAAATGTACCCCATAAGAAGAACAATAATTCCAACCAACCAGACCCCCTGGCACTCCCAGGGACTAAACCACGATCCCAAGTGTACCAAGGGATGGAACTATGGCTCCATCCGCATATGTAGCAGAGGATGGCCTTGTGAGGCACCAGTGGGAGGAGAGGCCCTTGGTCCTGTGAAGGCTGCACACTCCAGTATAGGGGAATGTCCGGGTGGTGAGGTGGGAGCGGGTGGGTGAGGGAGAACCCTCATAGATGCAGGGGGAAGGAGGATGGGATAAGGGGTTCTGGAGGGGGAACCAGGAACGGGATAACATTTAAAATGTAAATAAATATCCAATAAAAGAAAAAATTTAAAAAAATGTGTGTTATCACATGGATAAGAGTTCAGATAATGGAATGATGTAGTGATATCAAGTAACTTCTATAATACACTGTCATGATTTAAGTATAAAGAGACATGAAAACCAACTTCCTTGCTATTCATAAAAAACATTAAGGATTGATGTTTGATTGGACAATCAGACATTGGATAGGGATGGCTAATGGGGCCCTTCCTTTTACTGCTGAACTGTTGCCTGCTGATGCATTCCAAGGATGAAGAGGAGTCATTGCCTCCAATATTAACCAATGCTTAAGCCTACCAAGCTCTTGTGAATACCTCAAAAACCTATGGTCTCACAGACTAAATTCAGTGGACCACAAAACACAACGAACTGACTAAAATGTGAGAAACAATTGTGCATAGAAGAACAGGGATTGACATGGTAGTAGTAATACAGAGATGGAAAAGTATGTGCGTGTGTGTATGTGTGTGTGTGTGTGTGCGCGCGCGCACACGCGTGTGTATGTGTGTGTGTGTTTGTACTATGTATGAAGTGCATAAATGAACTTTACAGAAAACAATATGGTTAGAGGATATGACATGAAGACGAGGGCACTGAGGCAGAAATGCAAGTAAGGGACATTTGTGGTAATCTTCAAATGACTTTAATTAGAGCATTTCAATGGTATGATCAAGCTGTGCTTTAGTAGTGAATACTTATGATTTGAATGTTTAGGATAGATAGCAGTACTTTAAGTAGGTTTTTAAACAATAGCCCAATTCTGATATTTTAATGATCTGAACTAAGAATGTCAATAGCAGTGTTAAGGAAGAAGGTAAATATTCAGATATAGAAATTAACAGGTATTAGTGATTTAATCCAGGAAAAGTAACAGAAGAGGAAGGAGAAGTCAAATATTATTTCTATGTATCTTGTTTCTATAACTAGATTGATAATGAGAATGAAAAGGACAACAAATTAACCTCTTGATATAATAAATATCTCAATTAAGAAATTTGGATGGCAACATGCTGTGGGTAATTATATGTTGAAAATTAGTTTCAAAAGATTGAGTCTCAGCTAGCAAGAAAGTTGTAGTTAGGGTTAATCTGCTTATGATATTCATGGAAAGGAAGTTAGCCATAGTGATCCCAAGATACTTGAAATGTTGAGGCCAGAAAATGGAATTCTAGACCAGGCTGGCCTACATAGTGAGATCTTGTACCGTTGTTTTTTTTTAAATAAAACAAAAATAAAGCCCTGAATGTGAATGGAATTACTCAAAGACATAACAATCGAAAGTGAATAATAAAAACCTAAAAAAAAACAAATAAATAAAAGTCAAAACAAGACTTGCCCTGTCTGCCTTCTGCAAATACCAAATGTTTGTGGAAATTTAGAAGATGAATGCTCAATAAATGAAATGCAAAGAAAGAAGTAGTAGAATATAGAAAATGTAGTCCAAAATATCCTAAAATATTTTCACTTCAGTTTCAAGAACTATTTCAAGAAGATAGAAGATGGTTTAATTGGGTTAACTGTTTAAGAAACAGTCAAATCAGAAGAAGACAATAAAATCTTTTAAACTTTCCAGAATGGAGTATATTTGTGGTTTGACCATTTCATGTTCAAACAGAGTAGATAAAATCAAATAAAAATCGATTTAGACCTTAGTGCCACTGACGCTGCTGCTGTTCAATGAGATATTCAAAACAAAATATGAAATTTTGGAAGATAATGGAAGGATGAACCATGAACCTCAATGAAGATGATACTGAGGCTAGAGGTATTCAATACTAGAAAAGTACATGACTTAGACCTTAAAATAACAACTTGGCTCAGAGAAAAGGATGTCTAGTTGTTAATTTTTTTCCTTGCTTGTTGTTTCTCGTAAGTCAGAGCACCAGATGTTCTCATGGATATTTATTTAAATTAAAATCAAATCTAAATCATCTTGGAAAATGAGCCAGATTTGTCTAGTGTATAATTGTTAACAGAATATTAGTGCCTCAATGTCTGTAAAAGAGACTATTTGCAAACAAATGAAGTGTGTTTTCTCTGCTTTCTGTAAATAGTAAATATTTTAAGGTAGGCTATTATGGGTTATGTCTAATATAGGTTATGTCAATTCATAGTTGTACTTTGGGAAACGAATCACCATGTAGAAAATTTGCGCTTACTCTGCTTCATTTACAATAAAATATAATGGGAGGGAATGTGGAAATGTCCTTAATTTGATTCAAATTATTTTTGTCACATAGTTTTTGAAACTAGTAAAGAAAAACATTGGATATGATTGACCTTATTAAGTTTAATTTTATACAATTTAATAAAAGTTATGTTAGTGATTTTACAAAATAAATCCTTTATTCATTTATGCTTCTGTAAAATGACCTTGTAAAATGTCAAAATTGTTATTGTATGCTTTTGAAAAATACTTAATGATTTGTATTTGATGCATTTAAACTCTTTATTGAAGGTCAAGGATTCTATTAGGGCATTTTTGTCAGTAAAATGTTGACAGAACCTAACTAGGTAGTTGAATTCTCACTGACAATACTGTCACATTTGTTAAGACATTGCCTAATGATAAGGCCAAAATTTGCTCATTATTTTCCTTAGTAAAACCCATGAGTTCATTAAATATGGCCTTAATTAGAGTGTGTGTTGTATCCAAATTTAGTTACTAACCAGAATTCTTATTTAATAGATACTGAGTTTAAGTTGTTATAGTTGAATCATTCTCAGAGAGAACTGGGTAAGGGAGAGAGATAAAATGGCGGGGGGGGGGGGGAGGAGGGGATAGCAAGAGGGAAATAGAGATTAGATACCATTAACATGGGTGATGTGAAGTTGGATGTTGCAAAAAGATTGGCGTTTGTTTTTATTTCAGTGATTTTTTTTGGTATTCACATTGAACTTAGATATGTATAATCTACCATCATACTCCAAACTAGGCGTGTTATAAAACAAAGACAATAAAGAAACAATAGAATATTATATCCCTTCTAACTTATTTTCTCATTTCCACCTTATGGATTTGAAAATCTAAGGTTTTCCATGCTTCTAATTTTGTTAAATGCTGTATGCCATAGATGAATTATGAGAATTATGGTTATTTGTAACTAAAGATAGTAAATTCAACTGATTTTAACTTTGAGTCTTTTTTGAGGTTCCTGTGCTTTTAGAAGATCTGGATATGTCATTGGTTTTTTTTTTTTCTAGATACAGAGCTTCATTCACACCTCACCTCTCCTGTTCTCTGTTTATTTTCGATTATAATTTTATTTCATAATTTTCTAATTGTTTTGAATAACAAAAGTTTGTCACATGCCAGTGTGGTCTTCATGCATATAATCTGTATTGGGGAAGCAGGCGCAGGAAGATCTTTTAAATTGGAGGCAAACATAGTTTAAATAGAGATACTTTGTTTAAGAGTCTCAAAACCCTAAATGAAGTAAGATGAATTAGCATATTGTGTTAAAGACAGCAATTTAGATTAGAATCGGTATTAGTGAATTTCACTTATTTTATTTCTAATTCTTGTGTTTCAGCAGGAGGTAAAAAGAGAAACAGACACCATTTGACAAATTAGACTTCGTTAGAGAAGTAATATGAGGAATGCAGGTTTTGAAATGTCTGTCTCGTTTCAACTCACTTGTACCACTACCTTATAGATACTATGTAAGGTCCTCATGTGCTTTGTACTCAGAATGGGGATCAAGATGTTATCTACTTTAAGCTTATTTAGAGAGTTGAGTTAATATATGCTCATTTTGTTGTGGCCATATTTGTATTACTTTTAACTCACTTTTGTCATGACATTGTCCACATGTTATAGCAATATGTCGCCAAGTGCCTGCCCTGGTTATTGGTAGGATTGCCTGAGGGGAGATGAGTTCTACAGGGAGGAGTAAGTCAAATATATTGGTCAGAAGAATCAGCTCTGACTGACTAGAAATCAGGTTGCTTCTTTATTTTTTCAGGATTCACAGAACAACGACAGATTACTGATTATCCATTAAGTACACATTATATTATTTTGTCCCTGGGCGTATGTTTGATATCCCATTACATGTCAGAGGTTACAAGTTCAGTCATAATTAGAACATAGAATTATCAGCCCTCTGACTCCAATTCAAAGCAAATGTATTTATTATATGACCACTTGCTCTTAGGCTACAGTTTTAACATACTGCAGGCAAATAGAAAGTATCTGAACCAGTCTTTTTATTAATAGCAAATGCTAAAATCTAACTCCTTTTACTGTAACACTTCATTTTCTTCTATGCTAAAATGTAAGAAAAAGTATTTTAGTCTATCCATCTTATTTACTGGGTTTTATTCCTCTAGGGATGTACTCTGTATAATCACCTATCTTTACATTACATTTTCAGAGAACTCTAAACTTATTGTCAAAAGAGGCCTTGAATATATTAGCAATTCTCATGGCCAGTAAGAATTTGTCGCTTATCTCTGAGTTTCCTCTGTTCCAATTAGATAACTAAGGAGTTTGCTTAGCCTCATAAAGGATTTTGTAGAGTCCTAGTGCTGATGTCTGCTTATTGTCTGTTTCGAGTATAGAACTTAAAATAGTTTGCTATCAGCATAAAGTTATGCATGGCATGTGTAATTCTTCCTATTACAAATATGTTTTTGCACAGAAAGAGCCATGTCGTAAATGCATAATTCCTAACATAAGACATATGCACTTTGAAATGAGATTAATAGAATTTTCTTTCTTAGGCTGTGTTATTTGACACTGTATGTATTAGCATTTAAGTTGTAATAAAATTCACACTTGAGAATGAAAAGGATTTAGGTTAATGATACTAAAGTAAAAAAAAAAATTACTCACTGATAGGTTTACCTCTTATTTTAGAAATTGTAGCCTGTTTAAAAAAAAGATCAATAACAGAAATGTAGTAGTTCTAAGCTGTCCATTCTGAAACTAAAGGTAGACAGTAATATTAACCATTATCTCCTGTCACAATGAGCGCCTGTCAGCTGTAGTTGAATGCGCTTTCCTCTTCAGCCGGCAGAATTCACTGCAAGTTCTGGAGCATTAAACCCTGTAGATGTAATGCAAATGTTCTTCACTCAATTCTCAATTAATTTGGTGTTCTAGATTTCCGTGAATATGAGTCTTTATAAAATATTGAATGCTATCTTCTTAGTTTGTGATTCCTATAAAAGTATTTTATGTGAAAATACCAATCATGCTGCTGAGTATGGAAATAAATATTAATTTCTCATCTATTACTATGTCCACATATCAGTCATTTTTTATTTGTTGATCCACTATTCTCCATTGCATTAGATCATTGTGCTATGTCTTCAAAGTATACACTCTAATTATGGTTCAGACAGACCTATTTGGTTGTTCATTTATGCAGATCACTGACCTAGTAGGCTTGTACCTGTCAGATACCACTTCGCCAAACGAAAAAAAAAATCCAATCCTTTGAACTCATGTGTTCATGGTTTTTACTTCATGTACAACTGTGTTTATTTCTAATTATTCCTCATGTCAGATTTAAGAATACTGAAAAGACTTAACTATGCCTGAGTGGAGCCTTCCATTGGCTTAATATGTATTCTATTACACTTTGTACTTTGCTTTCTAAATGCCTTCAAATATTCTTCTTCTTGTCCAAAACATTTTTTAGCTTGTTGGAGGTAGGAAACAGGTCAACTGTTTGCTTTGATCCCATTATAACACCTAATACTGTTTTGTCAGGCCATTTCTTTATTTCTTTTTTTTATTTTTTTAATTTTTTATTGGATATATTTCTTTCTTTAAATTTCAAATGTTATTCCCTTTCCAGGTTTCCTGTCCATAAACCCCCATCCCCTCCCACTCCCCCATATGGGTATCACCCCCCGCCATCTATCCCCCCTTACCACTCCCAACATTCCCCTGCACTGGAGGGGGGGCTTCAACCTTGGCAGGACCAAGGGCTTTCCCTTCCACTGGTGCCCCAACAAGGCTATTCTCTGCTACATATGCAGTTGGAGCCCTGGGTCAGTCCATGTATTATTGTCTTTGGGTATGGTTTAGTCCCTGGAAGCTCTGGTTGGTTGGCATTGTTGTTCATATGGAGTCTCAAGCCCCTTCAGCTCTTTCAATACTTCTTCTAATTCCCCCAAGGGGGTCCTATTCTCAGCTCGGTGGTTTACTGCTAGCAATGACATCTGTATTGCACATGCTCTGGATGTGTCTCTCAGGAGAAATCTATATCTGGTCACTTTCAGCATACACTTTTTAGCTTCATCAATCTTATCTAGCTTTTGTGGCTGGATATATATGGGCCACATGTGCGACAGGCTCTGAATGGCCATTCTTTCAGTTTGTGCTCTAAACTTTGCTTCCATAACCCCTCCAATGGACATTTTTCATAAGTAAATTCTTTAGTTAAGATGTTAAGCACATTTCACCTCACACCAGTGAGAATGGCTAAGATCAAAAACTCAGGTGACAGCAAATGCTGGTGAGGATGTGGAGAAAGAGGAACACTCCTCCATTGTTGGTGAGATTGCAGACTGGTACAACCATTCTGGAAATCAGTCTGGAGGTGCCTCAGAAAATTGGATATTGAACTACCTGAGGACCCAGCTATACCTCTCTTGAAGGGCATATACCCAAAAGATGCCCCAACATATAACAAAGACACATGCTCCACTATGTTCATCGCAGCCTTGTTTATAATAGCCAGGAGCTGGAAAGAACCCAGATGCCCTTCAACAGAGGAATGGATACAGATAATGTGGCACATCTACACAATGGAATATTACTCAGCTATCAAAAACAATGACTTTATGAAATTCATAGGCAAATGGATGGAACTGGAAAATATCATCCTGAGTGAGGTAACCCAATCACAGAAAAACACACATGGTATGCACTCATTGATAAGTGGCTATTAGCCCAAATGCTGGATTACCCTAGATGCACATAACACATGAAACTCAAGATGGATGACCAAAATGCAGATGCCTCACTCCTGCTTTAAAAGGGGAACAAGAATACCCTTGGGAGGGCATAGGGAGGCAAAATTTAGAAAAGAGACTGAAGCAATGCCCATTCAGAGCCTGCCCCACATGTGGCCCATACGTATACAGCCACCAAACTAGATAAGATGGATGAAGCAAAGAAGTGCAGGCTCACAAGAACAGGATGTAGATCTCTCCTGAGAGACACAGCCAGAATACAGCAAATACATAGGTGAATGCCATCATTAAACCACTGAACTGAGAACAGGACTACCGTTGAAGGAATCAGAGAAAGGACTGGAAGAGCTTGAAGGGGTTCGAGACCCCATATGTACAACAATGCCAAGCAACCAGAGCTTCCAGGGACTAAGCCACTACCCAAAGACTATAAATGGACTGACCCTGGACTCCAACCTCATAGGTAGCAACGAATAGCCTAGTAAGAGCACCAGTGGAAGGGGAAGCCCTTGGTCCTGTCAAGATTGAACCCTCAGTGAAAGTGATTGTTGGCAGGAGGGCAGTAATGGAGGGAGGATAGGGAGGGGAACACCCATAGAGAAGGGCAGGGGAAGGGGTTAGGTGGATGTTGGCCGGTAACCGGGAAGGGGAATAACAACTAAAATGTAAATAAGAAATACTCCATTTAATAAAGATAAAAAAAAAGAAAATATGAGAACCATTAATGTAAAAAATTAAGCACATACACATGGTTTTAATTTTTAATGATATTTATTTATTTAATTATTTAATATGTATCAGCACATTTGGGTAATCTGATTTGCATATGTGTATTGCAAAAGAAGAAGATATCTGTCTTCTACCCCATACATTTCTGGGATCAAATTTCAGATAAAAGGCTTAGCTAGAAACAGCTATATCTGCTGCACAATCACTCTGGTCCATGAATGTGTTTTAAACCACTTTACAAAGAATGAACCTGGAGAAATGAAAAAAGCTAAGGTTTATGATCTCTTTAAAACTCATACAGATGTATATATTTGTACATAAATGTATAGCATAGAGAAACATTGAAATATCCCTTTTGCATATTCCCTATTTTTTAGAACTGTTAATACTGGGAAATGTCTCATAATGATTGGGTCTATCACATTGAACTTTCTTCCTTGCTTATCCAAGCATTTCTGTTCAGTAATCTATGTAATAGGCCCTTCATTTAAAACATATATTGATTCTTTTCAAGTATGGTTTATGCATGTTTTGCTTATTTCATCAATATTCTAAATTCTGAGAGAGAAATAAAGTAGACATAAAATTAACTATTCTCGTAAGAAAAACATTTAAAATATTGATGAACAACTACTGTTATGCTAATTCAAAACTCTAAACCATGAATGAGTATTAGACTGTTTTGCTGAGAGTATGTTGTCATTCAATAGCAACTTATTTTCATTTATTAATCATATTATTTGCTTATATGTCAAATGTTTTCCCCCTTCCTGGTTTACTCTCCATTAACCCTCCGCCCTATTCCCCTCCCCATTGCCTAAGAGGTTGCTTCCCCCTAGACACAACCACAACTGCCTCATCCCTCCAGTATCTCACTTCTCTGGGGAAGCAAGGACTCCCCTCCCACTGATGCCAGATGAGGCCATCCTCTGCTACATATGTAGGAGGAGCCTTGGACAGGCCTATGTATAGACTCTTTGGTTGGTTGCTTAGTCCCTGGAAGCTCTGAGGGGTCTGGTTGGTTGATATTTTTCTTCTTCCTATGGGGTTGCAATCCCCTTCACCTCCTTCCTTTCTTTTCTCTAATCTTCCTCTGGGGTCCTTGTGCTCAGTCTGATAGTTAGTTGTGAATATTTGCATCTGTATTGGTCACATGCTTGTAGAACCTCTCCAGGGACAACTATAATAGGCTCCTGTCAGCAAGCACTTCTTGGCATTAGTAATAGTGTAAGGCTTTGGTGTCTGCAGGTAGGATAGATCCTTAGGTGGTGCAGTCTATGCATGACCTTTCCTTCAGTCTCTGTTCCGTTTTAGTCCCTGTGTTCCCTTGATTATATTAGCCGAAATATCTAGCCGGAGGGAGATAGAACTTGAAAAGTTAGAAAAGAATGGTCCCCAGTGGATGGATGGAGGCCACCCGTCCAGTTCAAAATTTTTAACCCAGAATTTTCCATGTCTAATGGATATACAGGGGCAGTAGATTAAATTTAATCCATGTATCTGTAGTCTTATGTACGCATTTTTGCATTGGCTTAATTCTAGGTTTTTAAGCATTTCCTGTTTGCTCATCTAAACTTACATTATTTAAAGTTTTATTCCTTCTCATTACTGTCTCATTGAAAACTCTGGTAATTCATGATCGATACATGTATATCTAACACAGTGCTCTGTGTCCTAACCAGGGGATTTAGAACAGGTATGAATAATTTGAGTACAAAACTTCAATTTATTTAACTCTTTTTTGAGCAAATGACATTGATAAAGCAGAAGTAAAACTTAACTGTTTAAAAAAGTGAGACCATTTTGATTTCATGAAAGATATTTCTTGTTGGATAATTCTAAGTATACTCTTTTTTCTTAGTGTTTTAATTCACTTATTGGAGTAGTCATATCTCAAGTTGTTAATTATGAAATAAAACAAAATCAATAATTTTCTATCTTTCGTTATTTTCCTTCTTTCATTTTCAATTTGATGGTTTTCAAAAGTCACCAGAAATGTAGATGAAGCAGTAGTAAAGTGTAATGTCTTAATCGAAGATGATTAGTGTGGTGAAATTAGCTTAGTCCTTGAACACATTGTCGTTTTGAGCACGCAGTCCAGGTAACACTGTAATGTCGTTTAAATACACATTTCTCTATCTCATTCTGGCTTTCAAGTACAAACCATGTGCCTTTGCTGTCTTTCCCCTTCTCCTTTGTCCCACTTCTCCCATCCATCTTTTACCTTTTTATTATTGTTCATTTCTCCACAAAAGTGTCCTTCAAAGATAATTGCAACCTATATTTAAAGGAGAACCTGTTTTTCCACTTAATTTTTTCTAGTTTATAAAAATCCTAGGACAAGAAATAAAAACCTTTCCCCAAACCCAAATGTTTACTTTTATATTCACTTTCCTTTCAAATAAAATAATTCATGATCTGTATTCCTTTCCAATACCTTTATATCAATTAGAGGACTTGCAACAGTTCATAAATAGGAACCTGAAATCATTCCTTCATAGTTCTCCAGAATTTCATTTAAGAAGTACATGATCTGTTGCTTAGTATTTGTTTCATCATTTCATACTTTTCAGTGTCTACTAGGTGTTTTTTTTTGTCTGAGTAAAATATGAGTCCTCACAGAGAAAAGGTTTATATTCTCTTTATGAATATGAATTCACCACACCTGCCCAGGCCTACCTCACACTACGGTATGAAAACAGTCAGGATTATATAGCTCAAGGTATTTTAGGAAAAGCACTCTCAGATAATCATGGTTCTGAAACACTCAGTTCAAGAGGTATACATTGTCAACCAAAAGAAAAATAATAGTCATTAACATTTATTGAATTTTTTTACTGTACAAAGTTTTTTTACATATTATCTGTCATCGTATTCTTATCTTTTTGAAGTATATAATATTGTGAAGGGTAATTAGGGAAATCCTTTCAATAGTTGATGCTCCAGATGGTCAAATGAATCCCCTAAGATCTCATAGAAAGACAGAACTGGGCATTGAGCCTGATATGTTTGATTCTATATGTATGCTTTTTTATATAAATTTCATGCCATAAGCCATTTTGTAAAATGTAATGAAAGTGAAAATATAAATTATAATGTTAAATAGCACAGTTTTGACAATTGTAATAAATAGTTGTATTGCGAAATGATAAGTGCTAATTTAGTGATACTTAGAATCCTCTGAGAGTATTTCCGTAAGTGAGAAAATCACCAGAATGAATTCAAAAATGGGTTTAAATGTTGTTTTATGAATACTTATATAACTTCCAGAGAACAATTATCTGTTTTGATGCTCGGGACACTAAGCAGAATTTTTTTATTTGATATTTTATTTATTTACATTGCAAATGTTCTCCCTCTCCTGGTTTTCTCTCTGAAACCCTCTATCCCATCCCCCTTCCCCCTTCTTCTATGGGGCTATTCCCACACACCCACTCCCTCCTGCTTCCTGCCCTGGCATTCCCCTACACTGCGGCATCAAGCCTTCACAGTACCAAGGGCCTCTCCTCCCATTGATGCCAGGTAACATCATCCTCTGCTGCATATGAGGCTGAAGCCATGGGTCCCTCCATGTGTACTCTTGGTTGGCGGTTTAGTCCTTAGGAGCTCTAGGGCGTCTGTTTGGTTGATATTGTTGTTCGTCCTATATGGTTATGAATCCCTTCAGCTCCTTCAGTCCTTTCTAAGCTGAATTTAATAATTAGTGCCTTATAAGACTATATTGTTAATACTAAATTAGAAAAAATCACATAGATTTCAGAATGACTGAGTAGGCCTTGAAGTGTAAAGAAGGCATAGTCAGGTGTGATGAATTCCTTCAAATAATATCAAATACTTTACAGTAATTTGGAATTTTTTTTAGTTTAAGTAATTTTTCTTTAAAATTTATTTTTCATATATGTAAATATATATTTATATACATTCCAAATTTTATTCCCCTCCCAGTCCAACCTCCTACTGTTGTACATCCCATATGTTCTCCCCATCCCCCCTCCTCCCTCCATCTCCAGGAGGATGTCCTCATCCCCCACCTCACCAGACCTCTAAACTTCCTGAGGTCTCCAGTCTCTTGAGGGTTAGGTTCATCTTCTCTGACTGAACCCAGACCAAGGAGTCCTCTGCTCTATGTGTGTTGGAGGCCTCATATCAGCTGCTGTATGCTGCCTGGGTGGTGACCTAGTGTTAGAGTTCTTGAGGGTCCTAGTTAATTGAGACTGCTGGTTCTCCTGCAGGGTTGCCCTCCCCATAGTGTCCTCCAGCTTTTCCCTAATTCAGACAAAACATTGGTTGGGTGTACATTTATCTGCATCTGACTCTTTCAGCTGCTTATTGGGTCTTGGGTCTTTTGGAGGGCAGTCGAGATAGGTCCCTTTTTGTGAGTACCCCTTAGACTCAGTAATAGTGTCATGTCTTGTGGCCTTCCCTTGAGCTAGATCCCACTTTGGGACTGTTGCTGGACCTCCTTTTACTCAGAGTCTTCTCCATTTCCATCCCTGCATTTTTTTTCAGACAGGAAGAATTATGGGTCATAGTTTTGACTGCTGTATAGCAACCCTCACTTGATGCCCTGTCTTTCTGCTGGAGGTGGTTCAACAAGTTTCCTCTCCCCACTGTAGGGTATTTCATCTAGGGTCCTCCCTTTCAGTCCTGAGGATTTCTCACTTCCCAGATCTCTCATACATTCTAGAGGGCCCTCCCAATCTTTTTCCTCCCAAGATTGCATGTTTCCATTCTTCTGCTGTCCCTCAGGACTTCAGTCCTTTTCCCCCACCCAGTACCAGAACATGTTCCCCTCTACCCCCAACCCCATCCCTTTTTCCTCCCCTGCCCCTCTCTCCCTCTCCCTTTGTGGTTGTTTTTTTTTTTTTCTCCTTCCCAATTGGGACTGAGGCATCCTCACTTAGACCTTTCAGTTTTGACCTTTTTGAGTTCTGTGGACTGTATCTTGGGCATTCTGTACTTTTATTTTTATTTTTTGCTAATATCCACTCATTAGTGATAACATACTGTGCATGTCCTTTTGGGTCTGAGTTACATCACTCAGGATGACATTTTCTAGATTCATCTGTTTGCCTGCAAAATTCAGGATGCCCTCCTTATATATTTGGTTGTGAGCCTAGCCTTTAACGGCTGAGCCATCTCTCCAGCCCTGGATGTCCTCATTCTTAAAAGCTGATTAGTATTCCATGGTATAAATGAACCCCATTTTCCATATCCATTTTTCTGTTGTGAGACATCTGGGTTCTTTCCAGCTCCTGGCTGTCACAAACAAGGTCACTATAAACATAATGGAACTCTATGGCATTTTGAAGCATCTTTGGGGAATATTCCCAAGAGTGGTATTTGTGAGTCTTTAGGTAGGTCTATTTCCAATTTTCTGAGGAACCTCCCAATTGATTTCCAGAGTGGTTTTACCAGTTTGCAATCCCACCCTCAATGGAGGAGTGTTCCTCTTTCTCCACATCCTTGCCAACGTGTGTCGTTACATAAGAGTTTGAATTTAACTATTCTAACTGGTATGAGTTGGAATTATGTGAATACTGTTTTTTGATTGTGGTGACTGGATACAAAATCATACACAGGGGAAGGGAGGATCGGATAGGGGGTTTCCAGAGCAGAATCTGGGAAAGGGAATAATATTTGAAATGTAAGTAAATAAAATATTCAATAGAAAGAAAGAAGAAAGAAAGAAAGAAAGAAAGAAAGAAAGAAAGAAAGGAGCAAGCAAGCAGCAAATCTTGAAGAGACACTTACAGAACTTAATTCCACACCACTAAGTTAAAGGCAGAATGAAGGGGCTGTGAGATTCTCATTTACAGAAGAAGGATTGATGACTGATGTGTGCATTGTGTGTTTTACTGGAGATTAAACCTAGGGCTTCATATGTGATAGGCAAGTGCTCCTCCAGTTCTACTCCAGCCCTTACTTTTTACATTTTACATTTGAGAAGGTTGGTGATTGCCCCAGATAGCCTTGGACTTACTCTAGACTATAGCAAGTCCTTGAATGGACAATCCTTCTACCTTCGTCTCCCCAGTAGATAGGATTATAAGCATGTATCAGCAAGCTTGGTGTAAAACATAGACAGAAGTAAGGAGGTAAGTCATTTAGTAGAATGCATACCATCACGAGAACCTGAGTTTGACTTTCAGAAGGCACTTTAAAGTACATGCAAAGCATGATGGTGCTCCTGCAACCCTGACACTAGGGAGACTGAGTCAGGTAGAGCTTGGGGTCCACTGCCTAGCCAGCATAATAGTTGGTAAGGTCTGTTCTCCAAAAATCAGGATAGGTTGTAAATATGATACAAGACTCAATGTGGTCTTCTGGTTTTCACATGAATGCATTTACACTCACATATTTTCACAAAGCACATGAACATGGCAGGTGATAAGAGTAGGTGCATAGAGAGACAGAGACTGATAGAACTGAATTAAGGAGAAAACATGATACAACTGTATGTTGTTTATAAGTCTCCTTTGAGATCAAAATGCATTAATTGTTTGAAAGTGAAAGGAGGGAATGAAAACAAATAGTGGAAAGGGATGGAAACATGTCTCAGTGGTTAAAAAGACATGATACTTTTGCAAAGAAATTGAGTGAGCCTCCAACTTACACAAAGGCTAGCTGTCAACTACCTGTTGTAACTCCATTTCCATGTGACAGTATGATCTCATCTGGCCTCTGTGGGCAGTCCCCCATATGTGTATATACATAAACATAGATACATATATATACATATTTATACACACATATGTAAATATATATGGATCTTATTCATATTTATATATATGCATAGGCATATCCACACTGCCCCATATGTGTATATACATAAACATAGATACATATATATACATATTTATACATATATAAACATATATATATGGGTCCTATTCATATTTGTATACAAATACATATGCATATCCACATATATACACACATGTATAGATGGATGAGAATCACCATTTTATGGGGACGAGTATGCATTTCTCACACATAATCCCTGATGCTTATGAAATACATAAGAGAAGAAAACATTGGGAAATGAGTAGAAGTTCACTGCAGAAAAGTAGTTTGAATGTACGGAATGATGTCCTAAGGTAGAGAGACCTCCGCAGGACACCACCAGTGATTTGTTACAAAGTTGATCCAAGTTCAGTATTGCTTTGAATTAATATCTGGACATCATTTTCAGAAAAAATAGAGGCAGCCTTTGACTAAGCACAGATGAAACCAAGGATACTGGAGAAATAACTCTCCCTACCTCTCTCCTTTTTTTTTTCTTCATGTGTTCATTGGGCAGAAAATGAGCATGGAGAAAAGGGGGTGGACAGCTGCTGTGTTCTTGCTTGTCAGTTTGCAGTTGGAGAGAAATGCACAGAGAGAATACCAGGAGAGGCTCATGGTCCCCGTCTGCTGTCACTTAATAGTCTTAATGTTTGCCTTTGGTGGGTATTTTGCCATCTCCCTTGCTATTCCTTGTCACTTTCTTTGCATGTCAGTATGCCTTCTCTACCTCAATAGTTGGGGCTCAAGTGCTAGTATTAAAGAAATGAGAGCCTGTAACACCTTTGTCTCTTAGTTACTAAATTAGCTTTGATGCTTCGAGCTTCCCAGCATTAGCAGGCAAACAATTTTAGTAGCACTCTGTCCTTCTTACTGCCCACCACAGAAAGCCTGTCTTGACTTCTGCAATACTCTGCCTGTGAGTCATTTGTAATTAGACATACCACTGTGTCAGGAAAGAAAGCATAGATAGGAAACAGAAATTATAAGTGACATTAGGGGAGGACCCTTTTCTTCTTTTTACATATGCTTTTTTTTTTTTCTGAACACATCAACCTGTACATTCTATGGGACTGTCATCAGTACCCACAAATCCTTGTCTTTACCTGGTCTGTCCACTGCTATTAACAGTCTGTAAGACTAAGGTATCTTACTCCTTGGTGAAAACAATCACTGAGCATAATCAGACATACTGTAATGAATTTATGAAGGAACCATGGTAAATGATAAAGGATGAAACAGGTGTTGATGATTAGTTTCTGTAAGGTGAAGTAATAACTGAGAAAGAAAGAATGCATAAAAACAAAACAAAATATAAACAAAGGAAATTAATAGAACTCAGTCTCTCAAGTGGCCTGCAATTCAATTTAATGCAGTTAAAAAAGAGTAATTTTTAGTTGGCTTTGGTTCTTAGACAGACTTTATGTATTTACCATCATTGTTACTATTGTCATTACTAATTTATTTATTCAAATGTTATGTCTATTTTGTGTCCTACTTTTGGAATTACATTTGCTGTGTACTTCTCTTTGCTTCTATTACTGCTCACATCTTTTCTCTATTCTTTTTCATGAAACATCATGTTTTAATCTTCTTTATCCTAATCCCTTCATAAATTCTGAGCATCCACTTCTATGACTCCATGAAGCAGATCAATTCCTCAGCTTCTACTCTCTGAGAACTGAGAAGAGAGAGAAATTTCTCAGTTAAAATCTCCTTGAAACAGGCCATCATCTCTTTTTTTTTTATGACAACAAAGATTCTCAAGATCCAGTGTTAAACTTAAAGATAATAAACTCTGGAGTCACAAGGACTGGTAATTATAATTGCACTGCCAGTTATTAGACAGGTAACCTTTTCCGGGATGCCGCCTTCTAAATATCTGAATTCCTGCATTTGTAAAATCAGAAAATAATCATATTACTTCTAGGAAAAGTTCATGAATTTCTTCAAATTACTGTTCATGAGAGGTAAAGATATGAAAATTTTAATTTAATAGTAACTTGGCCCACGGTAAGTGTTATATAGATATTAGATGTCATTATAATTGTTATTTGGTTTTATTAGTATTTCAATGTGAAGCAGAAGTATGAATTAAAACTGTATCCAATTTTCCAATTGACTTTATTTCAATTTTGAGTCTTTTGGAAATGTATCACAAAACTCATTTGGTGTCTTTTAAAGTAAAGATATTTTATTACACTTGATTGATGATATGATTGTAATCAAGATCAGTGAGAATGATGAAGTGTATACACACATATGAAAGTCATATAAATAATACAATGTTACATGGAAAGAAAGATATAAACCAGTCACATAATTCATAAATAAAATTATTATCTTAATAACAGATGCTACATGTAAGCTAATCTAGACTATTGACCAGCATAATTTTGGAAATTGCGATTATAAAAATGATTTTTTCTAATAATATATTTTTATTTCTTCCATAAATCCTCTTCTGTCTAATTATTTTGATTTTCATTGACGTTCAATAAAAGGGATGGAAATTTGTCATTTCTATTTTCTTTTCTACCCACATTCATTCTTTGTTTTTTAAATGACTTGATTTAGCCAACTCCTTTTAAATTTCTTTGTCCAAAGTTTTCAATAACGTGATATTTTTTCCTTTCTGTTGTTTTTTTTTGCCTAATAATTCACTTGCACATTCATTTAAGTGTTTTCTCAATGAGGTTCTTTCTTCACTTAAATGAAGCCTTTTCTCAAACCTCTATAGAACATCCTTCCTTTACCACTGGGCTGCTTTGGTTGGGAGGTTTTTAGTGACTTCTTCTATTTCCGTATGAGATAAAGGCCTGTTTAAAAAGTTTTGATTTAACTTTTGTATGTCTTATCTAAATGCTTGAATTACCCTAGATGCACAGACCACATGAAACTCAAGAAGGATGACCAAAATGCAGATGCTTCACTCCTTCTTTAAAAGGGGAACAAAGGCTTTCCCTAGGAGGGGATAGGGAGGCAAAGTTTAGAACAGAGGCAGAAGAAACACCCATTCATAGCCTGCCCCACATTTGTATCATACATATACAGCCACCAAACTAGATAAGATGGATGAAGCAAAGAAGTGCATGCTGACAGGAAATGGATGTAGATCTCTCCTGAGAGACACAGCCAGAATACACCAAATACATAGGCAAATGCCAGCAGCAAACCACTGAACTGAGAATAGGACCCCCGTTGAAGGAATCAGAGAAAGGACTGAAAGAGCTTGAAGGGGCTTGAGACCCCATATGAACAACAATGCCAACCAACCAGAGCTTCCCGGGACTAAGCCACTATCCAAAGACTATACATGGACTGACCCTGGGCTCCAACCTCATAGGTAGCAGTGAATATCCAATGGTTAGCTACAAGCATCCTCATTTGCATCAGTAAGGCTCTGGCAAAGCCTCACAGGAGATATAAAGATAATGTTTAAAGATATTGTCAACCATTGCAAATTAAATATATTTGTCCATTTGTTCTTACTTTAACAGAATAAGTGGGATGGGGAGGAAAGGGAAAGAGATTTTTGCTTCTTCAAGACTCAAAGTTGTTTTTTAAAGAATAGAAGACTGAATTCTTTCTCAACACAAATACATCTACAAGTTAATTACTAATTAGAAGGGAGTTCTCTAAGACAGTCATAAGAATGCATGCATACAGTCAAACAGCTTTACATAAAACAGAATTGTGCTGTGAGCCAATGTAATCAAGTGTTTTTTTACACTTATCTTTCACGTTCGTTCTCACCACAAAAGCTTTCATATGATCACATTAATCAGTGTTTGTTTGTTAAATGCATTGATAGTGAAGCCAAATAAATTTTCTGAATCTTGAATGAGTTAACTATAATACTACACAGACAAGAGCTTGAATTTTTCTTGTCCTTTAAGAATTACACTGAGGCTTGAGGAATAATTTATACTACAAACTACAGCCTATTCAGAAAATGTCGACAAAGTATTTCCTTTCCTATTAGTATTCTATCCATCCATCCACCCATCCATCCATCCATCCATCCATCCATCCATCCATCCATCCATCCATCCATCCTTCTGTCCGTCCATCCATCCGTCCGTCCGTCTGTCTGTCTGTCTGTCTATCTATCTATCTATCTATCTATCCATCTATCTGTATCTCTTTCTGCCAGTCTGTATCTCCCCTGAGGCACAGCAATTAATGAATAAAATTAAATATTTTATTTATATAGCTTAAAATCATGTGATTTTATAAGTAGTATAGAAGATTACTAAAATATTTCAGTCACCTTTCTCTTAAGTTTTAGATGAAAGAGGTTCCTCTTCATTGTAAAAGCTAACAATTAGAAATAGCTTGTTTCATTGTCAAACTTTTAATATCCTTACTTGTCTTATATCCAGAAATCTCAAGTACTAATACCTGTCAACAGAATCATGCTTAATGACAGACTATGGTTGTATTTAAATTTTTTTTACAGTTACTGAGCCCCTATATCTTTGAGTGCATCTCATATGGTTCATGAAGTCAGAATCGGTTTTCCCTAGGGCTAAAATGAATCTAGAGGTATTTGAAAATCTTTCTCAACCAAACATGAAAAGAGAGATGTAAACAAAAGCAAATAAAACAGTTTTAAGACCTAACTTGCTTTAAAGTTGTCATGTAACATATTTTGATCATATTCTTTTTTCAAGACACAACTACAATATACTTTACACTTTCCTACCCACCCACGTTCATGTTCTTTCTTTCTCTTTTCTAGAAAACTTCTCAAAATAACAAAACTTTAAAAATGAAAGTCAAAACAACAATAAAAGACAAAGAAAAGAAATGGTTTTTTTTAAAAATTGCACTTTTGTGATGGCAAACTTCTCCTGGGAGTGGTGCATGGGCCTTTCCTGGGGCCTTTCCATTGCTATTCTAATGAAGAAAAATTATATTCCCATTCTCATGTGCTATCACTTGCATACATCCTCTTAGTCAGGTGTGAGAGTTTGTTTGCACTTCCCATTCTCAGTTCTGCAGTTGTATTTTAGCATATGCAAGTCCTGTGTGTGTTGTGCTGTCACAGTTTCTGTGAGTTCATTTGTGTATTAGTCCTGTTGTGGAATTTCGTCTAGTTTTAATTTTATAGTTTGATGGTACCTGGTAGAGATGAAAGCTATTCTTCTGCAGATTAATATGATTGCCTAATTATACTTCAATATCAGTTATGTCATAAGTCTTACAGCTATTTTATTTGAAAATAAAGAGGGACCAATATGCTAACTACTCAACAAGTGTTTTAATTGTTGAATGCCTCCATGTATAATGGCAAAAATTAAATACAGTGAAAAGATCTTGAGTCTCAAACCATAATATATCACTTTTTAAATTAATCTGAGTTATAAAGATATATGCTTTTCTAATCAAGTATAACTTAAGGCTCCTGGGAGACTCATCCCCAGAAACAATGTTCGTTAAGGAGATTGTCTGAGGAATTTTTATGACTCTGAATTTTGAACTGCAGGTGGCCCTCTTGATCTATAAGCTTAGGTCTTATATCAGGAACTTTTGTTTTATTTGCTTTCTGTCCTTAGGAAAGCACTTAGGAAAATACTTTTTTCCCAGATTCTTAACTTTCCTACTAAATCTTCTGATTATCTTATTACTGGTTTATAGGCATCATGGTTTTGTTTTCTCACATTTATAAGATTTTGAAAAATATTGCTTAATCAACATTTAGAATGCCTATGGTATCCTTCTGCACTAGGATTTCCAAAGTACAAATTATATTATTGTTGGTAATACTTCTAAAATATTATTTCACTCCCCCTTTCCTTTGAGAATTTGTTAAACCACCTACCCCTCAACCACTCCTCACCTCCTCCCCTCATCCCCTCCATAGTCCTTCCCTGGCACATCAATTCTCTATAGGATTAGCTGCATCCTCACCCACGGAGGCTAGACAAGGCAATCCTCTGCTACAAATGTGCCAGCAGTCAAGGACGAGCCCATGCATATATTACTGTTATTTTATATCATGATTTATTTTTGGACACCTGTGGTGGGCTTTTTCGATTATCAAAATAAATCACCATGGATACCAACTGATAAAGCTTCATGTGTTGTGATTCAACTATATCTTTATACTTTTTCAATGTAAGTTTACAGAAATTTCCTAGTTCTGTTAATGTTAAGAATCATAAACTGGAAAATTAGGGGCAGAGTTAAACTAGAGATACCATAATGTTTAATGTGAATCCTGAACTCCTATCAATAATAATAGTACTTTAAATTATTTTAAGTTGGAAAATTAGAATTTTCACTTTATGAAGTAATTAAAGAAATGCATTTGCTACTTTTGAAAGTACTAGATTTACATAAACTACAAAGAGCAAGCATAAGAGTGTAAGAAAAGTTGTGTTCGTCGGCTGTGGTAAACATATGTGACCATAGCCAGAAGACTGCTTGCATTAAGAGTCTTATACGAGATGTTCATCGAGTAATGAAATTATAACTAGAAAATGAAATATAAACCCAATTAATGATGCATACCTCATAAATACCTTTGTAATCCAACTGTAACAAGAACAGATACAAACTGACCTTAAAAGTGGCACATATGGCATGATGGCAGCTGGACTATTGTCTAGGAGAGTCACAGAGGAGGCCTCCCAGGGATTATTTGTATGTGCCTTTTGTGCAAAGTTTTTTGTCTAGAAAGTCACTGTCCAAACAGTAACTATTTGACAGCTCCTGTTTCTGTTGAGGGAGACAGAATCTTTTATTTAGAGAGCATCAGTAGCCATTTCATTCATCACAGTACAATGCACCTACATAAAGACTGTGAATGCTTCACTCCTTCTTTAAATGAGGAAAAAGAATACCCTTGGCACGGAAGGGAGAGGCAAAGATTAAAACAGAGACTGAAGGAACACCCATTCAGAGCCTGCCCCACATGTGGCCCATACATATACAGCCACCCAATTAGACAAGATGGATGAAGCAAAGAAGTGCAGACCGACAGGAGCCGGATGTAGATCGCTCCTGAGAGACACAGCCAGAATACAGCAAATATAGAGGCGAATGCCAGCAGCAAACCACTGAACTGAGAATAGGTCCCCTATTGAAGGAATCAGAGAAAGAACTGGAAGAGCTTGAAGGGGCTTGAGACCCCAAAAGTACAACAATGCCAAGCAACCAGAGCTTCCAGGGACTAAGCCACTACCTAAAGACTATACATGGACTGACCCTGGACTCTGACCCCATAGGTAGCAATGAATATCCTAGTAAGAGCACCAGTGGAAGGGGAAGCCCTGGGTCCTGCTAAGACTGAACCCACAGTGAACTAGTCTATGGGGGGAGGGCGGCAATGGGGGGAGGGTTGGGAGGGGAACACCCATAAGGAAGGGGAGGGGGGAGGGGGATGTTTGCCCGGAAACCGGGAAAGGGAATAACACTCGAAATGTATATAAGAAATACTCAAGTTAATAAAAAAAAAAAAAAGAAAGAAAAAAAAAAAAAAAAAAAAAAAAGACGAACATTTCAATGACTCCAAAAGAAGCCAGGGCTTTCAACCTCAGGGTCACATGTAAACATTGAATCTACCTATGCATCTTTTTACTTTACATGCAATCACATCCATTTTTTGAGGGTTGGGGTTGGGGAAACAATTAATTCAGAACAATCATAGAAAAAGTTCCATGCTTCACTTTTTACTTTAAAACCCTGCGGTATGTGAAATGCTGTGGCAATGTTATACATAAGCTTGCTCATTCCTATTAACATTATTTTAATCTTCTTAAGGTATTAGAAAAGTAATTGCATTATAGAAGTAATGATGGCAAAGTAGCTATAGAATACATTTGAAATGTGGGATTATTTTCAATGTTTCTATTGTTCTTGCATCTCAATGATTTGGGGGTCTGTTATTTTTTTCATGATTAGCCATTGATGCTATGATTTCTACTACATTTCTTACCAGCTAATGCAAATGACCGACAGTTTCACCTATGAGTTTCTTTTTCTTCTGAAGCCAGCTTCTCATTGGCCTGACAAGCATTTTTGTTTCATTTTCACAGAGCCTGATCCAAGGCCACATACCTGCTAGGCAAGTGCTACACTATTAACCCCACCCCCTTTGTTCCCTTTAGTCATCTCTTCTTATTATTAGTCTCTAGACGTGTGGTGCAAAACCTTGGGAATAAATTGAAATTCTCATTATATTATTTTCTGTTTTAAAGGAACTTTCATTTACCCACTGTTCTCATCATCATGCAACCTTAATCCATTGCCCTGTGAATCACAGCTTATGTATCATTTTTCACCAGTAATCTCTTGTAGACTTTTCATACACATAAGGCTATGTAATTTTCCCGTTTCTTGTAGATTTCTTAACAAAGTGCATGTTCTTATGGTGTATGTTGCATTATATATTATCATAATATTCCTATATATATATATATCACATGTGGATGCTTATGCATTTTTCTTATTGTATATTGCTAATATTAGCCATATATTAGAGATACCATAATGTTTAATGTGAATTAACATTATGGGGTTTTTCTAGACTTACATCCCTAATTTTAAGCTCTTTCCTTTTTTTATATCTTTGACTTCTGATATGTTTCATTTGAAACATGGGAACTCAAGTATATAAATTTATAAATCTTAGTGAATCAAAAATATGACATGAATTATCCCAATTATAAACTGATTTTCTATATGTTACTGAAAACATCATTTAGAAAGTATATTCTGAAACCCCCTTTTTTTCCTTTGTTTTAGTGGGGGTTGTATATACATGTGTATGCTGGACTTTCAGTTGGGTACTTAATGTATATTATTATGTGTTTTAGTATAGATTTTTAATTAAAACACTATATAGTACTTCTAGTATTACTGAAAGGATAAATCCCCCCTCCTTTTAAAAGAGAGTCACAAATATACATTAGTTATTTCATATTTCTCACAAATAATTCTGCTTTTCCATTTAGAACCGTCAGATTCTTAACAGATCATTAACTGAACCTTGCTCTTTTCAAAGAGCAGGACTGTAAATAAGACACTCTCATCCCCTAACTGAACCATTACTTTCCATATAATGTGGAAAACATTATAGCTTAGAGTTACTGAAAGATCTAGGATTTGTACTTTGAAAGTCTTGAAAACATTGCCAGACGACCACTAATATTCCACACAACACACTACAATAATACTTCACAGTGAGCCATTAAATTTCTGTGTGCATATTTGATCTTCACATATACTTACATACTTATAAATACACCTAGATTTGATATCAAATCCGTATCAGGAAATTAAAATGTGAGATTTTTATCTGTACGATTAAATGCAGTTAAGAATCACTTAAAGTTTTAAACAGTGAAATCTGAACTTTTGTAATGAACTCATTTCCAAAGTAAGACAATGACATTGAGACCAGGAAGCTGAGTTAGTTATATTAGAATGCTAGTAAATGTCTCTCTAGAGTTCATCTACATTACTTCTTCTAGTGTTTACCTTATGTTTTCTTTCTATTCCATTCCCCCTTTTCTCTGTTCAATAATAGCTAGTGTATTATAACTTAAATAGAAAAAATAAATCATTTAAAATGTCTGCCCTAGTAAAACAAATCAATGGAGAATGTCTTATTGTAACAATGTCCATAAGGATAATTTCTTTAAGAATAGTTTTAAGCAAAGGGTTGAAAAATGAGTCATTGTTATATGGATTGACTTTGGTTGTGGTCACATTGTCATGTTTATGAGTGTATTTTTGTTTGCTTGCCTTTGAAGACAGGATCTCACTGTGTAGCCATGGCTAACCTCAAACTTAGTATAAAAACTAGGCTGGTCTCAAACTCAAAGAGGTATATCTGCTTTAGCCTTTACAAGCAGCATGTTCTGAAAGTTATTAGTGAAGTAAAGTAACTTTCAACCTTAATGTGATTATATTCATATCTTAATGATTCTAAATTAATGAATAGGCATTGAGTTTTAAAAGCATACTCTGAAAATTTATATATAGAAGTAATTTATTTATTTTTCTTTTGAGGCTAACTCCATATATTTGTTATTTAAATCTTCCCAGTAATCAGTAGGGTAGGGTGTCTTATCTGAGAATTTAATATAATTAATATATGACTTCTTTGTTATTTGATAATTTAGTAGATATTTCTACTTTATTTTATTGGATTTGACATCATTATTTTGTTTTTAAAAATAGGTTGATCATTGTTACTGTGTTTATTTCTTTGTGATAATACTTTAGAATTTCAAATCAGTGATGAAAAATATATTTTTAGTGATAAAAATGAAAACACAAGAAAGTGCAGATAATTCCTGAGAGCACTTTGTTTATACACAAAATTAATGTGATTTTTAAAAATGATTTATATGTACTATAAGAAATCTCTGTAGGTTCCTTTCATTCTTTTGTATCTAGATACTTTATAATTTCAAAAATATTCTGAGTACAAACAATTATGTTGTAGATTAGTCTTAAAAACAATGTATGTGATAGAGACAGCCTTTGCCTTTTGTACTTTTTGTTAGGCTAAATAACATCCAAAGAATAGGAGAGTGAAAATCAGTGTGGAATTGCAAAATAACTTACCATGAGTTTGAATAGAACTGATTCCGAACGAAAAGTCAAACATCCTCCACCTGAAAACAAAACAAAAGAAAAACCAAAATGTCAAGCAACGAAAACAAAACTAGATTCAGACCATTATCGTTCAAGCAGGAATGTATTACAATTGTATTCTCCTGCAAACTTTTTGCAACTTAAATTTTAAAAAGTGTGTGTGTGTGTGTGTGTGTGTGTGTGTGTGTGTGTGTGTGTGTGTGTTTTCTGGATGCAGTTATCTAGGAAAAGTCTCTATATAATGGTGAGCATGATATTTTTCCCGACAGTGTTGGTCTCAGAGGTCCCCATTAAAAGGAATAAGGATTGCTACATTTTGAACCTTGTCAGACACTGGGTATATTACCTGCATGCACAATGCACAATGAGGGTACTAGTCTACCTTTATGATAACCTTGTTTATACACTTACAGAACATATTGACTGCTGTATGCATTATTTCAGCGCTACCAGAGCTTTGCTTGTAAGCCTTTGTAAGAAATGCACAGAGGAAGAAATCACAGGCCTTGGTTCTGAGATGTCTAATTCAGTCACAGTGATACAGTGTTCAAATGAAGTATAGCAAATTTAATGAGCAATCTAGGACAGAGACACATGTACTGGACACACCAGGGAAGGAGATTACATGTACAGGGACTAATTAGCATGAAATATGAATACATTCATATAAGTCGTCTTGATCTATGGGAGTCTTTCATTATTGGGAATGACTTTTGCATGAAGTTAATGAAGAGAAATTCAAGCTGTATAAAGAATTTTAAAATAGTATTTTAACTTTTTGATTCTGCAAAGCCTCAATATCTACATTAGAAAATGAAGTTGCAGATCATAAAAAAAGGATGTTTAAATTAATATTGGCCCATTTCCTACAACTGTAATATATATAAGGTAGGGAACAGAGACTGCCCTTTAGATAATTAGTCAACTAATTAACAAGGATTCTGACCTTGGTCTCTTATTCTGTAAATACTAAATATTTAAGTATTGTCTTATATCTTAAATAAGGAAGCATGGGAATAATATATTCCAACATCACAGGCACAATTCTTAGATTTAGCTGTTTGAGAATTGTATGTATCTTTAGCAAAAATACTTGTATATGGAATCCTATTTCAATTTGATTCACCATTGATTTTTATATTTAAAATTATAATACACATAATAAGTAATTTATAATAATGAATATTAGATATTTAGGAACAATACTTTTTGCCTTAATTTTGTATTTAAAACTTTACATGGAGATTTTTAAATATAAGTCTTAATCACTAAATTTTTGGAATTGTGATATTTTCCCATGCTTCTTCAAAACTATTTGAAATGCAATTATAAAAATACATACCTCATTTTCTTTTAAAATAATGAATGTTAATATCTCATTTTTATTTTTGTTCAATATTTTTCTTTTAATTTGTTTTTACTAATGTCTTATAAACTGTAATAAAAACTAGTATTAAAGGAAATTGAGAATTTTACAAATGTAAAATTAGCGTGACTACAACCAATGGAGTATTTTCTTGGAATAGCACAAGCCTGTGAATTCCAGCAGAAAACCAGACTGGATATGGTAAATGAACTCACACCTTGTGCACATGAAAAGATAAGGTAGAGTAGTGAGTTATTGGAGACATTGATATAAGTAAAATGCATACACCAAGCATCAGACTGAGCGTGGGGACCCCAGTGGAGGAGTTAGAGAAACAACTGGAGGAACTGCAGGGGTTTGCAACCTTAGGAAGAACAGCAGTGTCAATCAGCCAGACTCACCAGAGCTCCCAAGGAAACCACTAACCAAAAAGTACAAATGGAGGGACCCATGGCTCCATCTGGGTATGTAGCAGAGGATTGCTCCATTACCCAGGGTAGGGGAATGCTAGGGTGCTGAGGCAGGAGTGAGTGGGTGGGTGAGGGAGCACCCTCATAGAGGGAGAGGGGAGGGGGACAGGCTAGGGGGGTTGTGGAGGGGAAACTGGGAAGGGAGGTAAATTTGAAATGTTAATCAATGCTAAAATAACCAATATAAATGAAAAAAATGCAGCATCAATGAGAATAAAGTTGGAAATGCTCAACTTTTTATATGTCTTAGTCATAAACAACTCAAGAGTATGAAACTGTATTCATTTCACTATTGTACTTTTTGAGAGTTGATGAATCAAAAACTAAGTCCTGAGTTGAACTGCTTTTTTTGTGTGAATATTCTGAACTTCACTCCCATTTCCCCTTTTAAATTTCTAACCTTTTTGTTATGATTATTATTATATCAGCCTAGTGCTGTTCATCTATGCAAGTGAAGTATATACAGTATATACAGGGAAGTAACTGACCCCTTGGTATTTGATAAACTATCATGAGGATCATTATTAGAGAAAATGCATTCTTCCTCATTCACCAGTCATTTACTGTTTGTTGCTCCTCACCTAGTGGTGAGACCTAAGGAAGTTCCCCAGTCCACACCATCATGATGAGTGTTGTGTTTATTATGTACTTCTCATTTAGCCAACCATCTTATTGAGAGTTATGAATACAGTATCCCTTTCTTGTGTAGAGCTAATATCTGACAGTGGGTATCATGGTCTGGCTCTTAAAGTACTACATCCCCTGCAATGTTTTCTAAGACTTAGGTGTTAAGGTTGTGTTACCGTTGTGCAAATTGGAAATGAATACACTATAGTCACATATTCCCTGCATTTCTTTCCATTAGAGGTATCTATAATAGTCTCTGACAAGCAAAGAAGCTTTTTTATGAGGGTTGAGAGCTTTATTTATTTGTGGGTATGAGGATAAGTATTTAGAATAGAGTTACTTGCTGTATTGATTTTGGAAAATGGCAGTACCAGGTTCTCCTTTAGGGTCAATGAGCTCTCCAACCATGACTAGCTTGTAGGTTTATAGTACCAAGCATGAGTTTTCTCCCTCTGAGCAAGCCTTAAGTCTAAGTAAGCATCTGTTGGTTACTTAGTTTTGACTGTTGGGAATATCGTGTCACGTCAGTGAATGTTGCAGTTCTATATTTCATACATTTTGTTTTCAAATGATATAATTTTCTTTTATACCTAAATGTCTGCTTGTGTTTATATTAAACCCCTTACTGTGTAAGACATTGTTTAATAATTTGGTTTTAAGGTATTATAAAATAAACCATTGATTTTGTTGAGATAGTAATAGTTGTTTATATATAAAATTGATGAAACTATATAAACAAGGATAAATTTTTACAACTGACAAGTTATACTTTAGCTACATTAGTAACTGAGTAGCATATAATAACTGTAATATAGACAGGCTCAAGAGAAACTCTCTAGGTTGTGCTATTCATTATCCCTGGCTTCCATTCAAATGGGATGTGTTATTTTTGTACTCTCCTGTTTGAGTCTCCATCTGTGACAGTCTCTTGGCAGAATTTCAGTCTACTCCTAACTTTTATCTTTGTGGTTGGTACTGAGCCAGTTTTCCATGCTTTGGGAAGGAGGTCCCTATTAATGCGCATTTAGTATCATGGGGCTCTGTGACTGGAAAGATACCAGCCACTATGGCGGACAGTTATAGCTGGGTATTCAAACTGAAGCATATAAAATTATAAGTGGCCCTTAAAGTTCATGGTCTAAAATTCTCACTGCTTCCATGAGTGAGATCTAGAAACATTGTTTTTCTTGTGTTCTCATCCACACAACCTTGACTGAGGGATGGAGATCTTGGTTGTTCCCTGGTAAACGTAATACTTTAGAGAACTATAATAGTAGAGATAAACATAGAACTTCCTTCTATTTTTATTAATTTATTCTATTATGTATTTTAAGTTTCCCCTCCCTCCTGTCCCTCTAGTCCCTATCCCCCACCTCTCTCCTCCAGATCCATTCCGCCTCCTTCCCTTCAGAAAAGGGCAAGCCTCCCAATGATATCAATCAAGTTACAATAAGTCTAGGCATCTCTTCCTCATATAAAGGCTGGAGGAGGCAAACAGTTAGGAGGAAAAGGATCCCAAAAGCAAAACAGTCAGAGAAAGCCTACAATCCCTCTGTTAGGAGTCGGACAAAAACACCAAGCTGCCCAATATAACATGTATGCAGAGGGCATAAATTAGACACATGCAGGCTCCATGATTGTCAGTTTCATCTCAATGGCCCGCTGTGAGTCCAGGGTTGTTGATTCTGTGAGTTTTCCTATAGTGTTCTTGACCTTTCAAACATATAATGCTGTATTGAAGGATTTAGTTATTTTGTTTTATAATTACTAAATTTTAAGTATGAGACTTGACAAATTATAATTGTGTGTCTGTGTGTGTGTTTGTATCTGTGTGTGTCTGTGTGTGTTTCTGTGTGTGTGTGTGTGTGCATACATATGTGTACATGTATTCAAGCACAATCATTTTGGAATGTCTATACTCATATTCAGATTGAGGCATTATTATTGAAAATATTTATTAAACACATTTATATTTTATTAACATGGTGAGATAAAATAAAGTGCTTTCCACAGTTTACATAGCTTAAGAAAGCATATCTCAGTTAATATCACTTATTATATTACTTATCAACCCTACAACAGTTTTGTGTTGCCATCACTTCTGAGCATGGTGAGTTGACAGCTAGAAATAATTTGAGCTTTCTGATGAAATATATAATTCTCTTCTGACCAAACAGGACTGTAGTTCATCTCATCAGATGTCAGAACTCTGAGTAACTATGCCTCCTAGTAGTTTATCTTGTCTGGGGATGTGAACCCTATGGTTGCATCCAATATGTTTTAGTGTAGATTGATAAGTAATGTCCTCTCTATTTGGTACTGCTTACAAATTACCTTATAGTTGAGGACATTTAGGCCTTTTCAGCTCATTCATTCATTCATATGCTTTTTTCCACTGTAAGTATTCATTGAGAATTTCCCATGGTAAAACATGTAAAGAACAGATGATAAAGAAATTGACAGTATGTACAGATACAATGCTAAAATTAAGAAAAGAGAGAGAAAAGGATTTACCCAGGTGAATGATTTTTTTTTCTTGTGGCAGAATGAGGGTGTTTTGCTTGTAAAGTATTCACTTCAGATTAAATGTGACTGTCATATTCCAATTATGCTTCAGATACTTAATTGTAGAGAAGTGGATTGCCATTTTCCTTTTTGTGATGAGGTTTTCCTTTTATAACCTCAATTATAAGTTGATGGTTATATTTTGAACATTGTTTTTTTCTCAGAAATAATTATTGTTGAATCTGGAAAAAATGTAAGTTAATAGGAAATTTAATTCACTTAAGAAATTTCTCATTGTCGCTTTCTCCAAAATATGTATTGATTAGTGATAAAATAATGTTTTTAGGATTTTTATGAATATCAAACATATTCTTTGCCTACGGAAACAAATCATAATACATACCAGCATAAATGAACAGAAGTGAGTTTGTAGTAGATAAATATATTGCTAAAGTTTGAATGCACAGACTTTGATTAAAATAAAAACGAATGTATTATATATTACTATTTGTGAATGTTTGCGCATTACAATAGCACAAATATACAAAATACAGAAGCAGTCTGTTAGCAGGAAGTTAAATGGATCAACAAAATGCGATGTACTTTCACATGCATATTCAGCTACAAAAGAAGAGAGTCTATTATTCTGTCAACATGGAAGAAACTGGAGAACTTAATGCTAAGTAAAGCTTTTCAGGTACAGAAACACAAATGCCTCATGTTTCACTAAACGTTTACCTTTAATAGGGAATAGAGAGTAGAATAGTTGTGAGATCCTGAAAGGCTGTTCCAGGGAGAGAAGATGGAGAAGTTTTGTCAGTCTGTGCATTGGATGAATATGAACAATAATCTCCAACATTCAACAGCACAGTAGGAAATAGTTGCCTCAAGGCAATTAATTAAATATATCAAAATAACTTATATAGGTATACATCAGTCAACTTTTCATTCTATGACAGGTATCAAAACAATAAAACCTGACATGTTCATTTCTCAATATATGACTATATTAAAATACCATACTGTTGCTACATGGAAATACCATACTGTATTCCTTATAAATGTGTAAATACTATGTGTTAGCTAATTATCTAGCTATCTAGCTATCTAGCTATCTATGTATCTATCTACCTATCTATCTCTCATATATCTATGTTTTTATTAACATCATCGGTTAGGTAAGCCAAACTATTGAAAAGGCTTTCTGCTTTAAACAATCACAGTTTTTAGTCTTAGATTTTAAAGGCATATTCATTTGGCAATATATAGTTTAAAACATATGACAATTTCATTTGCTTAATTAAATATTTGAAGATGTAAGTTGTTTTTAAGTTGTTTTTAATTTTGGTGAGCTCCACACATGTATATAATACAGTGGATTCTGTCTCCTTATGTTCTTTTCCTTTTCTCCTTTCTGTATTGCCTACCCATTCACCACTTCCTTCCTTGGGTTCATACTTATGTCCCTTGTTAAATTAAATGTGTCACAGAACTGTTTATTCTTATGTAGAGTAAAAGTCTATAGAATAAAGTGAATATTATAATTTCAAAAGTTCTTTTGCCCACACCAAGGCCTTGCAACACAGAGAAGTTTACCCATGCCAACTGTTCACATTCGAGGGGTTAGAGTTTTCTTCCCTTGATAGTTTTCCAGTGAATGTCACTTTGTGAGTGTGAGGAAGCTTCATCAGTTTTAGCCTTTCAATAGAGTCCTTATGATTTATTTTCCACAAAAGGTTCTGAATCTTCCGGTTCCTTTGGTATGCTTGTTTTGCAGAGTAGTGCCGAGGTCTTTGTTGCTTAGCTCAGAGTGCTTTAGATACCCTGTATTAAAATAGAGCTTAGAATTGAGAGAGAGCAAAGCAGAAGAACATTTCTAACTTTTCAGCGATGTATTTTATGTTTATATTTGAGCCTGAGGGTTTGTACATTCTGACATAAATGCATGTGTATAAGCACATGTGTGAGTCAAGTTGCAGAAACAAGACAATTTTGTATATAAATTAAAATAGCAACATTGGATTGCATCTTTTCACGCTGACAGTTTTAATAGTACATTTCTGAAATTTAGATGAATGTATTGTATTTATCCTTTTTAATATTTCCAAACTATATTGAGGTTCATACATGAAGTTTCTGTATAAATAAAACACCAGTGAAACAATACCACTAATACAATAGAGATATTTTTAAAAGGAAAATCATCTCCCTGTCTTCTGAGCAGAGACTTCCTCTAATTTGCATTTAGAAAGCTCTAAATTAAAATGCTAAAATGAATGCAAACAATTCCAGCCACTGCTGCTGGTACTGTAAATAAGACTGGCTTACTTGATATAATTTTAAATGAATACTCTTGATATTGAGACATCATGTTCTCACATCATGCAATGGTAATTCATAGAATAATAGAAATGTTGCTGCTTTGGACATAGTTTCTACCCCTATTGAAATATGAGTTTCTTTCTTCAAGATCATGAAATTAAATTTTCTTCTCCCTGTATACAAATAGATGGGTATAAAGCGAAGTTACAGAATGGTTTGCCTATATTAACGTTGTTTCATTTGTGAACCATTGTAACTGAGTTTCAGTATATAATAGAAAATATATACTACTGCTGTCTTTAAGAATATTTGCTATAGAGTATGCAATTGCGATATTTCATTCAAAATATGGAATCTTTTGATGATTTTTTTACATTCAAGTTATTCGAATGAACAAATAGATTCTCAGTATGGTTTAATTTTCCTTTTATCATTTGTGTTTTTCATCAACTACATTACTTTTATTAACTTCTGTATCTTTTTAGGCCTCAATACCCAAATCATGTACTGCACAAAAAAGACATTTCTCATAATTCAATCACAAATCTACAAGCTAATATCTTTGACCTCCATCATCAACAAACTATCCTGTCTCTGTCTCTATGTTATTTCCTATTATTATAAATGAAAATCTTTTCACCTATAGAAGGCTTTCATATTTCTCTGGTACATGTCTACCACTGAATTATCTCTGTTCCCACTTACATCAGATTTAATTTTTCATCATAACTGAACTATTTTAAGCAGCGTATTCTATATCCCATTATATATTCTCTTGATATGAGGAACCCCAAAGTCCTGCTTAACTGTTCTGCATTTCTTTGTTTCTCAGAGACTTGAATCGTATGGACAACCATGAGTCAATGTAATGTTTGCTCTTCCATTCCCATCTTCTCTATTTGGTTCACTCCAGTTAAGCTTTCTTCTCCATTGTTGTGCTGTCCTTTTTTTCTCAAATAACAACAGCAACATCAATTTAAGACTTTTTAATATTTGATTTTTAATTTTTACTTGAACTTCTCAGTATCATCTGATTCATTTGATCACTCCATGGTTTCAACTGAAGTTTTAGTTCAGGCTTCCATGGTTCTGGCATTCTCTGAGTTTCCTCCATCTTCACTTGTACACTAGTTCTCCACCTGCTGTTTTCCCTGTTATGGGTGGTTTTGAGATGTGGTCTGGTAAGTGGGACAATGAACCGGATATATAGGATAAGAGATAAAGAAACAAGCACAAATGGCTTCAATTTCCTTTACCCTGTTCAGAATTACATATTTATTGAAGATGGAGAAGCAACTTACCTCCAGAAATGAACAGATCATTCTTCTCTTTTATTAATTGGTGATCTTTATTAGACAGATATAACAGTGGCGCTACTAGGAAACTAACCTTAAATTGTAAGAATTAAAGAGGCTTAATTACAGGCCATTGTCATAAGGATACCACGTAAAATATGTCTGTTTGAAGTCAGTCTCTACAGTATTTTGCATGGAGAGGAAATAGAAGTACAGAGTGAAGGCCCTGGAGCCTTCAGCCAATTAGACACAACAAGATGCAGAGAATATCTGGGGATTGCCTAAGCACAAAGAATTTATCTCTAATGATCCCTTTACATGTAAAGCTCAGAGAACATCAAAAAAGACAGGGTGGAAAGATGGTAAAAGCAGGAGGACCAGCATGCCACCTGCTGCATAGGGAAAATTCACCTATGAACTCTCAACAGTGTGCTTGCTTCACCGCGATCAGCATAATGACAACACCAATTGGCCTGTCAATATGGATGGAAAAAATTCCACATAGTCGTATTCCTAGATGAAGTATGAGAGGGAGAACTATTTTTTCCCAGAATGAGTACCCACAAGTTTGTGGAATCCCAGGTGTTCATTCCTGGACATATGTTTATATAAGTAATGCTAAGCAGATTGTTTATAAATGTCTGTGTATATACACACATGGACATCACATACATATTTTTATGTACCCTTGTAATAATAAATCAGAAGTCATACATGTCAGATAAAAAAGGAGACGGATGAGTTGGAAGGGTGGAAGAAGTGGTGGGAGTGATATAGATGTGGCAATCATGTATGTAGCTGGTCCTCTAAAAAGAAAAGTATGAAGATCAAGTACAGAAAATTAATGAAACTATAGCAACAAAAATTAAGGACAGTGTTGTCCCATAAATGCAGAATAAGAAGATGTTCCAAAAAAAGTTGATTTGGCCTTATGAATAATATGCTGCTGAATAATTAGATGAGGATATGACAAAGCATCTATGTTGTTGACAAAATATTGAGGTCACTGATGATTGAAGGCATTTTCAGAAGATCAGAGTTAGATGGTTAGTAACCATGGAGTAAATTTTAGGCAAATTAAGGCATTATATTTAGAAAAAGACAAAAATGCAGTCAAGATCAACCGTAGGTTTTGTCTATGTTCTATAAAGTATTATGGAAAGACTGAGTTAGTTACTCAGTTCTTTGGTAAATTAAGACATCTATCATTAGAAGGGAGAAATCAATATAGGTGAATTATGATATCTTACATGAATTATTTCACAAGAAAATGATGAAAATTAAACAGTTTGTAACCAGTTGCCATATAAACAAATGAGTGATTACAGATCACTCCATGTATTTTAGAAAGTATAGCAATGTAGATGATTTTCATTGCGTTTATCTAATTTGGGTGGTATATTTAATGACAACATGTTAAGTGATATGATAATAATGGTTAACTACAATAATAATGTATTTTCTAGCTTAATAAATTAGGTTTACATATAACCCCCAACATAAGAAGCATATTACATAATATATAACACTTAAGGTTTTAATACACACTTTAAGGAAAGGGCAGTCATAATTTTAGGGGATAACGTGCATTTTCTGTATTTTTACAAATATTGTATATAAAGGATTTACTTAAAAAATTTCAACCTGATTTAAATTAACCAAGTATCATCTTTTGGCACATAATATCCTCCAGAAGTGTCCGATTGTTTAGTTATTTTTTGACTGAGTAACCTCTGTTTTATAAGTTTAAACTGATACAGCAGATAGTTTCTAAGGGATCCTCTGACTTTGTTTTGTGATTTCCAGAAAATGAAAATGAAATTTGAAATATTTTTAGGGAATTTTTATCTTAGATTTTAATGTAGATGAATCCAAATATTGTAATTATATATATATATATATATATATATATACACACAAACACACACACACACACACACACACACACACACACACACACACATATCTAACAGGGGTCCACCACTGAAGTGTTACAGGCATTTAATGGCTACTGAGAGAGAGAGAGGGATAGTCTCCATCCTCTTTAGGGTCAAGGCCCCTGGTAAATCATCGAATCCCAAATGTCCAGCCATAAACACATGTAAATATGAGCAAAAGTAAATGGATGTAGCAGACTGTATCCTTTTGTGTTTGTGTGTATGTGTGTGTGTAATTTGTAGCTTTTAGTTAGATGTTACCCATATCTGTGGTCCAGATTTAGGTATCTGAAAACTTATATGATACATATAATTTTAATTATAATATATAACAAATATCAAATACGTGTACCAACGTATAGAAAACTGATGATTTGCCTGTTAACTGTATATCAGTTATGTTAATTTATAATGGAGTTACTTCATTAACTCAATTAAATGAGAATTGAAAATATTAAACAAAATTAGACAAAGAGTTTTAGTGAGAAAGCGGGATCTTTATCTACCTTATAACATTACAGCTATTCAAAAGACTAATTCAACATAGAGTACAATAAGTAGTCGTACATCTTCAGTTACTTTGTTTAATTCTTTATTCTCATCATGAAAATCTTCAGAATTTTATAGTATTTCCTCCAAATGATGATTCTTTATTTTCTTAAGTAGTTTGTAACTGAGAAATACCGTTTGCTGAAACAAATTTATACATGTTCGGTGAATTCCTTCTTCAGTTTTATTTTCTGAAATTGTTTGTGCTTATTTTCCTTCCCGATCCTCTCATAAGTATGAAAACTGATTTTAATGCAAATAGACATACAGTGATCCACAGCAACAAAGATGAAGTTCACATTCTTTCTATTGGACAAGAGCTGGTAATTGAGCACTTTGTGTATACAAAGCACTGTACAGAGAGCTCTCTGGCTTTTATGTTCATTAGAATTGCTGCTATTTCCACCGAAGTTCATGGTAGAGTCCATGCCCTTTCTTTCCAAACTGCATTAGATTGGCTTGTCGGATTACATTATTCATTAGGTTGCTAAGGCATGAGGCCTCAGCTTGAAGTTCATAGCATAGTAGCATTTGATATTTTTATCCTGTTATCAGTGCCTTATCTGTTAAGGAGAACAAATATACTTTTAATTTGTTTTGTCTGTAGATATATTCTGTACAAATTTCTACTTTGTTCATCATTCTGTTTTCTGAAGTATACATTCAAAATAATGGTGTTCATTTTTTCCTTCATCGTGATAGTGCTTGTTAAATGCTTGCTGTTTGAAACATATTACTGGAATGTCCAAACTGGGTGTGTCTTAGTCCAATGCTTCTTTTCCATTCATCCTTTCCCTTTCTTGCCACAATTTTTCAAAGTCTTTTCTTTATATTAATGCTTGTTTAATGAATACTCGTGTATACTCACTTGGCTTCTCCAACAACAATAGCATAATTAGTAGTATATTTCAAGGAATTTTATTTGGAATTAAGCAATCTGCTTTGGTTCCAGTGTATGTCTTACATGCAGCCTCTTAGAGTATACAAAATTTCATCATTACATACCACATGTATGATTCTAACATAGCCATAAGCTGCAGTTTCCCTTTATCTTCTTGAAATAATGGTTGTAATATCGATTAACCTTACAAATATGTCCAGCCATGTTTAAGGAATGGAAATACAATTTAAAAGTTAAAGTCTCTGAGCCATTAAATGGATTGAAGAGGAAAGGAAAAGGGGAAAATGAAAAAGCATGAGGAAAGGAAATAAAAATGAAAAGGAGGCAAAAGTAAGGCATCAAAAAATAGATCTTGCCTAAATATTAAACCAGAAATTATCTTTTTTAATAAATATGCTTGAAAATATTTTATAACCCACATTTTGGAAGCATCTGTTACAAACAGCCCTTGCACTCATCAAGCTGCCAGCTGGAAACAATGCAAAATTGTATAGCTTTGTTCATAAAAAGAGCCTACATTTAATTTCTATCCTATCCGAATCATAAGATTTAACAACCCTGGCCAGGGAGATTATACAATTAAAAATTGAAATCTTAATATTTTAATCAGTTTTTAATATCACCTTAATTATAAGACATAGAATCAATGAAAAATTATGTTCTATAGAAATTTCAAGCCTTTGTTAGATTTTTTTAAAAAATTAAACAAAAAACTTGTTATGTTCATATTTTTCTACACATTATAGGAGACTAAATTTAAAATAACTTCTTAAGAATTTATAACTACTGACATGATTTGGCAGGAAAGGCTGCTATTTTCAAATACACAGCCTTATCCAGGCTTACACAGTGCTCTCAGGGTCCTAGTACCATAGTCTAAAACGAATTTTAGTGCTCTCAGGAAAACAATTTTACAAACCTAACAATCATGTTATCTCCTTAATTCCATCCCATTTGACTGCAAATATATATCACCCTCTTCTAGGTTATTCATTAGAGTTCAACAAAGAATTTAGCTAAGAATATTTAATGTACAGGTATTCCATGGCACCATAAAAAGTTAGCTAGAAAGAAATGACAGGTTTTACAAAGATGAGATAAATCAAAGGAGAAAGAAGTACCCAAACTCCTAAATCAGATGGACATAATAAATAGGATCCCTAGGCAATGATCTAGTTTAATGTAACGCTCAAAGAGCATAACAAAGTTCTTTTGTACCCTTAAGCTAAGTGAATTTCTGACACATTTTCATAAACTCCAATGGTGACTCCAATTTCATCGTTAGTACTAAGATTATTTCCTTTCTGGAGAAGGTTTTAAAAATTCAAATAACTGAACAAAAACTTATTTGGTTCATTTATTGATCAGTACTTTGTGACATGTGGACACTTTTTACATCCATTTTTCCCCTTCTTGTGTTTTGATATTCTAGAATGTAGTGTGTTTGAAAATTATACCTTCTCAATCTAAGCTCCATTTCTTATAATGTTTCTCATGAACTATCAGTGATATACTCTGGGCAATTCCTTTACCTTTATCACTCAGTTAATGAACCAATCTTTTCCCCCTTGTGGAATATCAGTTTTAAGTTTTATTTAACCTACATGCATGCACGCACGGACACACAAACAAACACACACACACACACATAAACACAGGCACAAACACACACACACACATAAACACAGGCACAAACACACACACACACACACACACACAAACACAGGCACATAGGCACACAGGCATGCATGCACACATGTACTCATTTTCTTTTAATGGCCTTTGTTAAGTAATCTTACTTGACTCTGTTATAGTTCTACTAATTTTATTATTTATTCATATGCACTAAAATTTTACTCCATTTTATTTCTTTAAAAAACTTGAACTTTCATGTTCCTTATATTTTTCAGTACCCATAATATTTGAAGAACTTTCTTGAAGGTTACTGTTCTTCAGAAAATATTTATGGTTGTATTTACTAAGATTTCACCAAACTAAGTTCATGCTATACTTTCTGATTTTATTTTTCTTTTAGTCCTATGTGCAGCTGTGACTTTAGGCTCTATTACCATTGGTGTTTTACTTATCAACTCTCAGGAAAGTTTTTACCATTTCCACTCTACACCAAGGACAGTTTTCCTTTCAAGCTCCCAGAGAGAGGAGCAAACTCATTTCCGATTTACTGTTAAACTGAGATATAGTCCAGGGTGGCTTCCAGACAATTTTCTTTTCTTTTTCCACTCTAATCAGGCCCATAGCTTGCTTTCTAGTCCCCACATTGAATCTTTGCAAATTAAAGCTTTAGTTAATCTTCCCTCAAGGTCAAAACTCCAGCTTCTGATGTTTATCCTTCTCTCTTCACTTTACTCTCCTTTTTGGCATCTAGATATTGCTTTTTTGTTAAATATTGTTTATTTATTAGGTTATTTTATAATATTCATTATCATGAGAAGCTTATTTTGTTAAGATATACATTTTGACCATACTTTCATAAACAGAATTTCAGGGAAGAATTTTTACATCAAAATTTGATAGCCAAATTATTTTATTATTATTTTTTAACTTTGGGATATTTGAATCGAGAAATTATTCTATCTTGTACTTCTCTTGTTAACCTTAACTAATAGATACTCATTATAAAATGATGTCAACATAGCCATCTATTAGAGAATTAGAATAATTATTGTGACTTTTCTATAAGAAACGTTTTTACTTTTATTTTCTAGTGTATCTCACTCAGTTCACATTCTTTTGTAACAAAATAAAGCTTTAAATAGAAGTTTAAAAACAGCATAAATATGGTGTATGCAATATTTATTATGAATGGACCACTGATTATGAATTCATGTGATCTATGTGACTTATGGTTTATTAGATCATGTCTATGGGCACCTTGAGTAAAAGCTGACTACCTGCACTAACAGAAACTCTGGTTGTCATGCAGCATAACTTGACACTGGAACATTTTGCTACTGTAAAATCTGTCACCAAAAATAGATTCACAAGGAAAATTCAAAGTTAGAATAGGTTTCTAACAAAAGATAGAAATTTAAAAAAAATCATCAACTCACCATTACTAATAGCATCATCAATGCATGCTTACTATATTGTTGATGTAACTTAATCATCCATACAAGTGTTTGAGTCCAGTTGCTGCAAAGGACTTGCTTTGAAACTTTGTTAAACTATGATTTCCACTTCTATTTAAGAAATCTTGGAGACTGGGTTGGTGGCTTACTGGACAGGGGAAATACTTTGTTCTTGTAGAGGACCTGAGATTTGTTTCCAGCTTGACCTTTGGGTGGCACACACCTACCTACAGCTTCAAAACCAGGGAATCAAAAGCCTCTGCCCTCTGTACCAATCTACAGCTTTGTGTAACTTGCTCACCCACTCACTGCCCCACATATCTCTTATGTATACACTCATGGATATATAATTAAATAATACTAGTTATAATCCTTTGTTATAAATCAAAGAAGTTTTCATTTCAGAACATAAAATTTTCTATTCAGTAAGCATTATATTTAATACCTAGTAAATATATTAAATGGCATTCATTTCTAGTGATATAAAGATGGTGGAGTGATGGATGGTATCTATCCAATGCTCATACAACAAATTGGAGAACCAGACATCTGAGTATTGATGATGCAGGTTTTTAAATGGTACACCATGATAGGAACAAACTATTGTAGAATCCCACAGAAGAAAATCACTAACTCTTTAAAAATTCAGGAAAGGATCCCGGAGGAAGTGGCATTTTAGTCCAGCCAAATGTGTTTAAGTCTAGAAAATACAGTATATAAAACACTTGGCAAAGATACTTAGACATAGATTCTCCTTACTTATCTGAGATTGATGAATGGTCTGTTATGTCTCAAATACTATGAACTAGGTTCTTTATTTAGTTTACATGCACCTAAGGTTTGCAGAGTCATAGTTTTACCTCAATTTTGTTTAATAAGAAACAAAAATCAACATTAACCTCTTAGTGTTTATAAAAGATAACCCAGCACTGAGCATTTAGATGAATTTTTAGTAGAGAAAAAAATTTAAAATAAATATTAAGGAAAATATTGTGAATTCATGGTACTATAATATTAAGGATATGTACATTAAGTTAATATAGTATATATACTACAGATAATATAAAAGTTTATAAGTATATATAAGTATAAATATGCATGCATATTAAATGTATATATACATAAGTATATTAAGATATTAAGTATATATGTAATAGTAAGTGTAGTAGCTTTATATTTTAGCAGTGGCTTAAGTACGCAACATGAAAGAGTGAATTGATCAAAGAAGTGTGGGCTTTGAAGGCATTGAGAAGAAACTTTCAGGAACAAATACAATGACTAATTAAATCACGTACTTATAGCTATATATTTATATTAAGTATGTTTAAAGATATATAAATATATAGAAAGTATATTTATGTTGTAAAATAATAGAGTTTAAAGTAGCAAGGTTGTTCCTATTTTGAAGCATATTAGATTTTTAATGAGTAAGATAAATTTTAGGAAATATTAAAGTAGAAATTTGGTTAATTTCTCATGGAAGAAACAATACATGCATTTTTTAATTTTTAACTTTATGTAAATTTTCTGTAAGATGTGTGTTTATGTGTTTCAGCTTATTGATTCCATGGTTTTTTTTTTTTTATTAACTTGAGTATTTCTTATTTACATTTCAAGTGTTATTCCCTTTCCCGGTTTCCGGGCCAACATCCCCTCCCTAACATCTCCCCCTCCCCTTCTTTATGGGTGTTCCCCTCCCCATCCTCCCCCCATTGCCGCCCTCCCCCCAACAATCACGTTCACTGGGGGTTCAGTCTTAGCAGGACCCAGGGCTTCCCCTTACACTGGTGATCTTAACAAGGATATTCATTGCTACCTATGAGGTCAGAGTCCAGGGTCAGTCCATGTATAGTCTTTAGGTAGTGGCTTAGTCCCTGGAAGCTCTGATTGCTTGGCATTGTTGTACATATGGGGTCTCGAGCCCCTTCAAGCTCTTCCAGTTCTTTCTCTGATTCCTTCAACGGGGGTCCTGTTCTCAGTTCAGTGATTTGCTGCTGGCATTCGCCTCTGTATTTGCTGTATTCTGTCTGTGTTTCTCAGGAGAGATCTACATCTGGCTCCTGTCTGCCTGCACTTCTTTGCTTCATCCATCTTGTCTAATTGGGTGGCTGTATATGTATGGGCCACATGTGGGGCAGGCTCTGAATGGGTGTTCCTTCTGTCTCTGTTTTAATCTTTGCTTCTCTATTCCCTGCCAAGGGTATTCTTGTTCCCCTTTTAAAGAAGGAGTGAAGCATTCACATTTTGATCATCCGTCTTGAGTTTCATTTGTTCTAGGCATCTAGGGTAATTCAAGCATTTGGGCTAATAGCCACTTATCAGTGAGTGCATACCATGTGTGCTTTTCTGTGATTGGGTTACCTCACTCAGGATGATATTCTCCAGTTCCAACTATTTGCCTATGAATTTCATAAAGGCATTGTTTTTGATAGCTGAGTAATATTCCATTGTGTAGATGTACTACATTTTCTGTATCCATTCCTCTGTTGAAGGGCATCTGGGTTCTTTCCAGCTTCTGGCTATTATCAATAAGGCTGCTATGAACACAGTGGAGCACGTGTCTTTTTTATATGTTGGGGCATCTTTTGGGTATATGCCCAGGAGAGGTATAGCTGGATCCTCAGGTAGCTCAATGTCCAATTTTCTGAGGAACTTCCAGACTGATTTCCAGAATGGTGTTACCAGTCTGCAGTCCCACCAACAATGGAGGAGTGTTGCTCTTTCTCTGCATCCTCGCCAGCATCTGCTGTCATCTGACTTTTTGATCCTAGCCATTCTCACTGGTATGAGGTGAAATCTCAGGGTTGTTTTGATTTGCATTTCCCTTATGACTAAAGATGTTGAACATTTCTTTAGGTGTTTCTCAGCCATACGGCATTCCTCAGCTGTGAATTCTTTGTTTAGCTCTGAACCCCATTTTTTAATAGGGTTATTTGTCTCCCTGCGGTCTAACTTCTTGAGTTCTTTGTAGATTTATGCCCTCTATTTGTTGTAGGATTGGTAAAGATCTTTTCCCAATCTGTTGGTTGCCGTTTTGTCCTAACCACAATGTCCTTTGATTCCATGTTTTAAAGGGTTTTAATGTGGCTAAGTGCTGTAGATTCAGCTATAATAACATTTAGTAATATAAACTATTTAATAACTTCCTAAAATACAGCATTTCTTTTTACTTTAACAGTCTGAAAATTTTATTATTAATATTTTATATTCTTTCTTTTGTTAGCAGATAAGTCATTCCAAAATTTATTGTATATTGGCATACTTTCATTCTATATTATATGAAAATATAGGCTGTATGTATTTTTAATATGGATTATGAAATTATTAGAATTACTTAAGCAAAGTACATACCCAGATCCTTTCTTTTAAAAACACTAATTACCACAACCATTAAAAGAAAGCTCCAAAAATTCCTACTGAATATGCATCTTTTGGGAAAGTTAAGTTATTTCATCTTGGTTGAATTATATTTTAATGTAAGTGGAAATGGTGACTGATCCACAAGTCTGTTCTCTTATTTTATGTCATATTTTCCCTGAATCATCTTTAGTACTGGAATTGGCTGTGCTTATCTGTAATCAAAGAACTCCTTTGTTTTTATTTCCTACTCTTGTAGATTGTATGATTTCAAATATTTCTTGTGGGCCACGGAATATGAAATGGCATTTACAGATATTCCAATTAAATGCTGTCCACTATGTTTTATATTTTACATGCCACTTCTACTAAACACAGCAGTAGAAAAATCTGCTAACAGAGAAAGTTTCTCAAAATGGAATCCTTACCTTGCAGAGGTAATATGGTCATTACACAGTGAAAATATAGCGAGTGAGAAAATCATTTAATAAAATATAATAGGATGGTAGCACCATTAATATTGACTATTAGAAATGGAATGAAATATTTGTGTTTGGTACTGTTACTGATCGGTAAGTCATTCTTTGCTTAAAGAGACATAGGGCAATACAGATACCCTTTCATACATGGTTTAAAGATTTAATTGAAGTAGTAATTTGGCGTCATTTTGGATATTCCAGGTTTCTTTTTCTTTTATTGGATATTTTTTATTTACATTTTAAATGTTACCCCTTTTTCCAGTTTCCCTCCAGAAACTCTCTTTTCCATCACTCTCCGACCTTGCTTCTGTGAGGGTGCTGCCTTACCCAAACATCCCTCCATCCACCCACTCCCTTCCACCACCCTGCCCTGGCATTCCCCTACACCGAGGCATGGAGCCTTCACAGGACCAAGGGCTTCTCCTCCCACTGATGCCTGACAAAGCCATCCTCTGCTACATATGCGGATGGAGCTATCAGTCCATTCCTGTCTACTCTCGAGATGGTGGTTTAGTCCTGGAGGCTCTAGGGGGTCTGGTTGGTTATTTTTTGTTCTTTTTATGGGGTTGCAGATCCCTTCAGCTCCTTCAGTCCTTTCTCTAGATCCTCCATTGGGAACCCAGTTCTCAGTTCAATGGTTGGCTGCAAGCATCCACCTCTTATTTGTCAGGCTTTGACAGAGCCTCTTAGGAGACATCATATCAGGCTCCTGTCAGCATGCACTTCTTGGCATCTGCAACATTGTCTGAGTTTGGTGGCTGTATCTTGGATGGATCCCCCAGGTGGGGCAGTCTCTGGATGACCTTTCCTTCAGTCTCTGCTCTACACTTTGTTTCCATATTTCCTCCTATGAGTATTTTTGTTTCCCCTTCTAATAATGTCTGAAGCATCCACACTTTGGTTGGTCTTCCTTCTTCTTGAGCTTCATGTGGTTTTTGAATTGTATCTTGGGTAATCCAAGCTTTTGGGGTAATATCCACGTATCAGTGAGTGCATACCATATGTATTCTTTTGTGATTGGGTTACCTCACTCAGGATGATATGTTCTAGTTCCATCCATTTGCCTAAGAATTTCATGCAGTCATTTGCTTTTAACAGCTGACTAGTACTCCACTGTGTACATGTACCACATTTTCTGTATACATTCCTCTGTTGAAGGGCATCTGGGTTCTTTCCAGCTTCTGGCTGTTATAAATAAGGCTGCTATGAACATAGTGGAGCATGTGTCTTTGTTATATGTTGGAGCATCTTTCAGGTACTTGCCCAGGAGTGGTATAACTAGGACCTCAATGCTAGTGACTTTCCTGGAACTATTTTATAACTTGCAGATTAGGATCTCCCCTCCCACCATCACCAGGCCATTCACTCTATCTTTAATTGTATCACATTTACATCATTTGAGACAGTTTGTCTTTTTCCTACATCAATACAGAAGTTATTTGAATTTTTTTTAAAAAAAATCTACAAATCACTCAGTAAGTCAAGAGAGTTAGCTGTTGTCTTATTGGCAGCCTCCCTACCTGGTCCATCTGTACTTGGACTGGAGAGAAGCCTTAATAACTACCATTAGCTTTTTATATTGTCAGATTTCATACATTCAGGACACCGTGGTCAATGGATGACAGCCAATTTATCTTTTCCGTTAATGATGTAGATAAATACTTATGTTTCACTTTTACCTCAACATGACAAAATTAAATAGTGTTCTAGTCTTCATTAGCAGTTTATTAGGTAGTAACTCTTTCTATGCCTAGAAAGTGGCATGGGCTGCTGTTACTTTGCCATTGATCATTGAACAAACCGTGTTTGCTCTTTTCTTGACTCACATTGAAAATGGTGTTGTCATGTTCCTTTCGTAGTAATGATGACAGAGCCTTGTGAAGTGTATTTATTGCATGCATCTTTTAAAGACTTCTTGAATTTTATTCTTATTGTAGTATAGTGCTATGCTATACTTTCCATATGACATGGGAAAATGATTTTTTTTTCATTAGGGAAACAAAATGGTGGGGTACTTGCTTATGATCTGTGCTGACTTTATTTTCCTATTTAATTTTGTTGAAGAGCAATTTCAAGAAGCTTTGGGCCATTGTATCACCTTGTCTCATTCCATTATAGATATTGATGCAACATGGATCACTGAACAGTATAATCTCTTTTGCACAGTTTCTATTGATCTTGTGCAGTAAATCATTGTATGCTGGGTTTGTTCTGAAATCATTTATAGCATAAAAGCTCTTCTTGAATTTGAAAATCAAGTAGCGTCTTGTAATAGGCAAGTTCATACCAAATTAGACTTCACTCGTTTTGTCGTGAATACTCCATGGCTAGAAATACTTTCCCACTCTCTAAAAGGAGTGCTGTGTACTCACTCTTCCCATTGGATGCTTTCTTGTTTCCTATAGTACCACACCTTTAGTTTCCTTGAAATTATTGTGTATAGTCTATAATGACCTATTTTCTTCTGAGGTTTTTTTTTTTTTTTTTTTTTTGGACTTTGAATTTGCTTGTCCTCCTGTGATGTGACATTGTCAGTTTCTCTTATTGAACTGTTCTGTCTTACTTTGTGGGCAGGACACAGTGCTCTTTCTGAACACCTTTTAGATTGCGTTTATCCTAATTGACTATGTTACTCCTGCTCTGAGCCTATCCATAGTTATCATTATTGCAAACACTCTGAAGTTACCTGGTTATCAGATTCACATTTTCCTGCACATTCACCATGCACCTGCACATTCACATTTTCACTATGATTTCTCAACAATTCTATTCATCTAAAAGAGCCATTATTAGGAAAGATGATGCACATTCTTTTTGTTATGAATTTTTGACACAGGTATGGCAACCATGCACATAGCTGTGCATCAATCAAGTTGAGTAGTAATAGAGGAAGGACATTATTAGACATGGAAGAAAAGGAAAGTAGAGAATGTTTCTTTGGGACATTCATAACAAGAATAGTTCAGCAGCAGCATATGTGAAGGGACATAACTTCAATTTTCTTCATAGATACTTGAGTCGTCTTGTAACTTTTCTATGTTAATTATATTTGCCTTTGCTAGACAGTGGGCTGAAGTTACATTGAGAATGGTTCAGGCGATTCCACCCGCATCAGACACATAGAATAGCAGTATGCAAAATAACCTACTCCAAAGTAACAATGTTTAAAATGAAATTATCCTATGGTCAAGACTTCAAACATCTTCTAAATAAGCACAATTGCTTATTTTCTATGTCTAATATGTATGGGTTTTATTGATGAACATTTCAGATATCTCCCCTTCAGTGCCTCATCAGATTCACTTCCATAAGATTGAAATGGAAAGCCAAATAAATTCATGTTTCTTTCATTCTTTCTCAAGCATCACCATTCCAAGCTTCAGAGTTCATTTAAAATATATTATTCAAGCATATTAATTGTACAATTGAATGGTTTACATGGTGACATTTCCAAATGTAGAAAATGTCCATCAAGGAAACAGTTTTCCAAAATGATTTTTTTAGCTACCATATTTTATTTTATTTTTACTTTTATTTTTGGTTATATTATTATTTACATTTCAAATGTTATTCCCCTTCTCATTTCGCCCTCCACAAGCTCCCTATCCCATCCATCCTCTCCCTGCTTCTATGATGGTGCTCCCCTACCCAACTACCCACTCCTGACTCACCTTGCTGGAATTCCCCTATGCAGGGGCATCAAGCCTTCACATGACCAAGGGCCTCCATTCCCAATGATGCCAGCTACATATGCAGCTGGAGCCATGGGTCCCTCCATGTGAACTCTTTTGTTGGTGGTTTAGTCCCTGGATATCTGGTTGGTTGATATTGTTGTTCTTTTTATGGGGTTGCAAACCCCTTCTGCTCCTTCTGTCCTTTCTCTAACTCCTCCATTGTGGACCCCATTCCCAGTCCAATGGTTGGCTTGAGCATTTGCCTCTGTATTTGTCAGGCTTTGGCAGAGTCTCTCAGGAGACAGCTATATCAGGCTTCTGTCAGCCACTTCTTGGCATCTGAAATAGTGTATGGGCTTGGTGACTGTATATGGGATGGATCCACAGGTAGGGCAGTCTCTGCATGGCCTTTCCTTCAATCTCTCTCCAAACATTGACTCTGTATTTCCTTTAGACGGGAATAATTCTGGGTTTAAATTTTGGAGATAGTTAGGTGGCCCCATCTCTCAACCAGAGGCCTTGCCTAACCTCAGTATATGGTCTCTATAGGTTCTTTATCCCCTTTATTGGGTATTTTAGCTAGTGTCATCCCCATTGAGTCCTGGGAGCCTTTTGCTTTCCTGGCATCTGGGACTTTCTGGTTGCTACCAACAGTTCCCCATCCCCTACTGCTACACAATTTTTTTTTTCAATTTCCTCACCCTTGTATATCTCCCCTGTCTCATTGCATAGGTGATCCTGTCCCCCTTTTCCCTTGCCAATCCTCTGTCCCTCCCTGTCTCTCCTTCCCTCTACCTCCTATTCTTATTTTGTTCCCCCCTTCTAAGAAGGACTGAAGCTATTCCACTCCTGGGCATATACCCAAAAGATGCTTTAACATATAACAAGGACACATGTTCCACTATGTTCATAGCAGCCTTATTTATAATAGCCAGAAGCTGGAAACAACCCAGATGTCCCTCAACAGAGGACTAGATACAGAAAATGTACATTTACACAATGGAGCACTAATCCACTATTAAAAACAATGACTTCATGACATTCGCAGGCAAATAGATGGAAATAGAAAATATCCTCCTGTGTGAAGTGACCCAGTCACAAAAGGGCACATGGTACGTATTAACTAATAAGGGAATATTAGGAAAAAAGCTGAGAATGCCTACACGGACTACATGAAGCTCAAAAAGAAGGAAGATCGAAGTGTGGATACTTCCAAAACAATTTTAAGTAATATGGAAATCTAGTATGTGCTGTACTTGCCTATTGACACAGACTCTCTCTCTCTCTCTCTCTCTCTCTCTCTCTCTCTCTCTCTCTCTCTCTCTCTCTCTCTCTCCCTCTCCCCCTCTCCCCCTCTCTCCCTCTCTCCCTCTCTCCCTCTCTCTCCCCCATCGTGTGTGTGTGTGTCTGTCTGTCTGTCTGTCTGTCTATGTTTGCATTTCTGTTCCAGATTTTATATATTGACTTCTTGCTCCTTCCCTGTTGTAGTTATAACCGTTGCTTAAGTTTAGATTCAAAGCATTCTAGGCTAAAAGCAGAGAGGTATACTTTGGCAGCAGCCATAGGATAGCAACAATGATCCCCCAGTGTTAGGACTGAAGTGGCTAGGGTGAAGTAAAGGCCAATCTAATGGCAAGCACAGCATGTTTGAAATGGTTTAGGAGGAAAAAGAGCCAGCAGGTTGCTGTCCAGATCCAGACAAATTCATTTGCTGTTTCTTACTATTAGCAGCTGCTTCTTATCTGGGCTTTTACTTTGTCTTTTATCTTTAATAATTTTGTTGTAAAACCTTAAATTACTAGTATTTCTTCCTTATTCTGCCACAATGAAGTTTTAATTTAAACTTTATGAAATGGTTTTATTTTTACATTGTAATCTCTACCTACGTTTAATATATTTTCCTACATTTATACATTTCTAGAAACTAGTAAAAGTTTTGGTTGCTACACATGAAATTACAGTGTACATTTTTGCAGTATTATTCATAATTATTGTATTCATCTTATACATGTCATTGTAAATAACATGGGACTCATGGCTCTTTAATTTGTGGCCTAAAAATTTAGTGAGTCCTGCACAGTATGCAATATCCAATTGTTTTTCAATAAATTGCTAGGTTTATGTTCTTGTATAAGATTTTATTTTTTGCTAGTGTTAAAATTCTGTATAGTACAAAACATTTTATTATCTTTCTAATGGAGTAAAACACATTTTTATTGGATATTTTCTTTGTTTACATTTCAAATTTTACCCTCTTTACATGTTTCCCCTCCAGAAAACCCCTATCTCAACACCCACCCCTTCCCTGGCTTCTGTGAGTATGCTTCCCAACCCATCCACTCCCTCCTGCCTCCCCTCCCTGGCATTCCCCACCCTAACATTCCCCTATACTGGAGAAATGAGCCTTCATAGGACCAAGGGCCTCTCCTCCCATCGATGCCAGACAAGGCCATCCTCTGCTAGATATACAGCTGGAGCCATGGGTCCCTCCATGTGTACTCTTTGGATGGTGGTTAGTCCCTGGAACTCTGGGGGATCTGGTTGGTTGACATTATTGTTCTTCCTATGGGGTTGTAGTCCCTCCCCTTCAGCTCCTTTAGTTCTTTCTCTAACTCCTCCTTTGGGGACCCAGTTCTCAGTCCAGTGGTTGGCTGCGAGCATCCGCCTCTGTATTTGTCATGCTCTGGCAGATCCTGCCAGGAGACAGCCATATCACGCTCCTGTCAGCATATACTTCTTGGCATCTGGAATAGTGTCTGGGTTTGGTGACTGTATATGGGATGGATTCCTAGGTGTGGCAGTGTTTGGATGGCCTTTCCTTGGATGTGTCTCTGTTCCACACTTTGTCTCCATCTTCCAAACATTTTATTATTAAAGGATACTTCTTACAGGAGATGGTTTCCATAGGTGCATCCTTATGCAAATACTTTTTTTTAAATTTAGTCTTTAAAACCTTACAGTTCAAGCCATTTCTGCCATTTACAGTAATAGAGCAGGTAGTGGAAATTTCTTGCATTGAATGGTTATATATTTAATGATACACACACACACACACACACACACACACACACACACACACACACCACACCACCAAGAAGTGTGGGAGGGAGATAGCAGGAGAGAGAGAGGGAGAAAGAGGGTGGGAGGAGTGATTATCAAGGACTCAGTATTAAACTGTGTTCATCTGTTTAATATAAATTTAATCATTTAGTAGTGAGCAATATTTAGGGTGAACTCAGGTGGCCATTATTCTCATTATATGTATTTTGTATCATTATGCTACCAGCTAGGAGTTTAGCCAAAATTTATTTGACACAGGCAGAGTTATTGTATTTAGGAATACACACTGCAAGTCAAATTTTGTCTTTTGAATCTCTTGGTCTGACACACACAGGCTATGATATGGCTGTAATGTGCAGTAGCAATGAAAGTAAGCCATGTTGTGCTTGCTTAGCATTTTGGACAGCTCATCTCAGGATTTGGGCTAAATAGTTCTTTTTTGAAGAATCCAGCTGTTTTGTTTGGGATCAGCTACTATTGACCAAGAATAAAATATTTCTTACATTTTATGTAGTCCAAGTCCTTACCTGCATTGGCTGTTTTGTTATCAGACAATATAGAAATGTTGACAGAAGTAAGAAGTTTGGAATTTTTAGCCACTGTGTACTTTACAATAGCATTTTTTTCCTTTTCTTCTATTCTTGTGACAGCTGCCACTATCTATAAAAAGGGAAGAGGCGATTTATACAATAACCATTTTAGAATGTTATATATGCAGTCAGTTTTAATTCATGTGTGAAATGTATTTCTCTTTATTCGAGAATTCTGTATATATGAACTATACAAATATGTGGAAAGTCCTTGAGTTAAGAATGCACTTATCCTTAAATGAGTTAAAACTATGGAAATCATTGACATCTTGGATCTCCTACCATTGAGAAAGAATTGTCCTTTAGTGTTAGATTTCGAGGTTTAAAGGATATGCAAAGACGACTTTTGAAGTTTGCTATTGATAGATTTTCTCCTTTGTCCAATTTGGGGTTCATTTGTTGAACTATCACAGGGTGAATGTTTTATATGTTTTAGAAGAGTTGATTCAAACTATGCTAATAATCCATGGAGTTCTAAAGATATAGCCATCCTGAGACCTTTCCTATGGCGAGTATGACATTCTTATTCAGTAGGAATATGTATAGTTAGAATTCACATTGTAACTAAGTGATAGAAAAGAATAGAAGAATGAAGACATGGTGTCAGGTATTCTTCCAAAATACTGAGTGATGCAACAAGGAAGGATAATAGATTGAGAAGAAAAGGTCAGGAGTTTATCCTTGAATAGAAACTTTATGCTTATTTAAATTCCATTCTTCTCATGTGTTTTTACATTTCCAAAGTATTCTCAAATATTATTTTTCTGCTTTCAAATCAGAAGGCACCAGGAGACTAAACCTAAGTTTAAGAACAAAGAAGAAATGAAAAGTTTAGGTACTCTATTTTACCCTTGCAAAAAGATTTTCTAATGTCTCGATCACCTTTAGCAGATTACATGGATGTAGCTTGGGAAGTAAAGAAAATTACCGCTGAAAGATGAAATTGAGAGCTGTTGGAATCCAAATGGCAAAAGAAGAGACAATATAGCTCTACTTATTTCCCATTGAGCTCAGCCAGCAACAAACCAAATTGAAACACTCAGTAACACTTTGATGTGCATAAAGCAAGAGAAGAATATTATCCAAAATTCAAAGTCAAGATTCATATGATTTTGGGGGGGGGTTAGAATTTAGTTTTTCAATTTACCTTAAGCTATTGAATCACAAGTGAATAATTACCAAACATATTCGAACCTAATAATACTAGAAAAGTAGAAATTGGTTTCTACAACCCATTATGTTTATTTTCTTTTGTAATTATGTTATATAAAGACACATAGTAACATTATGGGAGAATATAAGAGGAGTAAAACAAAAGACTATTACTTTAGCATCAGATGTGCTGATCCTTGTAGGATTGACTCACTTAAAATCATGATGACTATTGATATGAGGTGTTATTTGAATACTTTTGAAAACTAGGTTTATTAATAAGCAATTATTAATGGGTACTTCTAAACCTTGACTTACAGGGAAAGTGTTGAACATTTACTAACATTTTCAAAAGAATTAATAAGAATAAATTAAACTTTTTTGGGAAGGAAAGTGATAAAGGCCCTGGTCATTATGTCATATGTAAGCAAATGGCATTCTTCAGGATAAATCTGTCTGGGCATGTGGTTTTGTAAATAAGTTATTCTATTGCAATATTTCCACACTCATTCATTTTATTATTTTTGTATGGCTACTTCACACTGAAGTAGCTGAGTTGAGCATTTTGAACAAAAGCAAAGACAAAAAGAAGAAAAGGTTTACTCACTGTTGCTGCAGACATTTTGTGTTTTAGATATTGTGAAGGTTTTGCATGTGTACTCTTTATTTCTCTTAACCTACATAAAAACCACATATCATTCCTATATGATAACTCACTAAACAGTTTTTTACCTCTAGTGTTGCTAATGTTTCTCCTTAGTAAAGAGATTTCCACAGCACTAATGCCTTTTGCTTAGCCTGGAGTTTTCATGAAGTTGGAGTTGTGGTATATGGTTGGCTAGCCTGATGTCATTCTTTGTCTAGGTACTGATTGTACATGTTCCTTGTATGAGCATGTTGTGATACTCTCAACACACTCCCTCCTTCTCAGTGTGGATATTTTTGTGAGCCTTTAGATCCCTGATATTATGACCATTCTCTTTAAATTTGTTTATATAAGATTTGTTAATAAAAACATCAGTATCACTTTGTCAGTTTTGATTAGGCAGAAATGAAAAACATAATTATGTGTCTAATATTTAACTTCCGCTGTAAGTAGATGAGAAAGAGAGAGGGAGAGGGAGAGGGAAAGGGAGAGGAAGGGGAGGGGGAGAGGGAGAGGAAGAGGGAGAAAGAAAGAAAAAAGAATATAGAATGCAGAATGCTTCTTGTTGAAATCACTGGGTATTAAATTCAAAAATATATTTTATGAAATTGAGGATGCCATGTAAAGAAAAAAGGATTTTTATCATTTATTATTTATACATTTATGCTTTTGAGAGTCCAGTTGTTACCCACCTCCTAGTCTCCCCTCCCTCAGTTCCTCCTCCCCTTCTTCCTCCCCTCTGTCTCCAAGTGGATGTCCACATCCCTAACCCAGCCAGGCCTCCCTACTCCCTGGGGCCTCAGGGTTTAAACGTATTTTCTCCCACTGAAATCAGGTTGTATATGTGTCAGGCGGCCTCTGACCAGCTCTTGTATGCTGCCTAATTGGTGGCTTAGTCTTTGAGAGATCTGAGTGGACCAGGTTAGATGAGACTGCTGGTCATCCTATCTGGTTGTTTGATTTTTAGTGCTCAACAAGACACAACAATGTACTTTGGACATCAGGAAGAATTCTATTAGGAAATTTAAATCATAAGCCATGTAACTCCCTTCTGTTGCTTTTTACAGGTTTGTCTCTGGAAACTCTGTTTTCCAAAACTGTAAGACACTGGTATTGTTATATACTGAATACTTGGTTTCTTCCAAGATTCATTAGTTGAATTTCCCTGTGTGATGGGACCTGTGAAGAAGTAATCAATTTAAAGAATATGTAAAGGATTATCAGATGCTAGTAGTGTGTTGTGTGGTAGGGCTTACTCTCTGCTTTGGCACACACTGAGGAAAAGCAAAATAAGGGCACAGGAAGACGGCGACTTCTTAGATAAGAATCCTCAGAATGAAAACCACCTTGGTAACATCTTGATTTTATTTCTTCTTCCATAATTTTGAAGAAGTTAATGTACATGTTGTTTAAAGCTATGTGGTCTACTTAATGTTGTCACACCTCTATTTACCTAATAAAAATAAATATCATGATTAATTGCTAGGTGATTTTTTAGTGGTATACATAGTTTTAGTTATATGTGTTCTATTAAATCTTGCTCAACCAAGGTAACTGAA